>NW_028142193.1:0-139524 GCF_055691185.1 Crinia signifera | reverse complement strand
TAGTATGAGGGGAGTTATAGTATGAGAGGGGGTTATAGTATGAGAGGGGGGGGTTATAGTATGAGAGGAGGGGTTATAGTATGAGGAGGGTTATCGTATGAGAATAGGGTTATAGTATGAGGGGAGGGGTTATAGTATGAGGAGGGTTATAGTATGAGAGGAGGGTTATAGTATGAGGGGAGTTATAGTATGAGAGGGGGTTATAGTATGAGAGGAGGGGTTATAGTATGAGAAGGGTTATAGTATGAGAGGAGGGTTATAGTATGAGGGGAGGGGTTATAGTATGAGAGGAGAGGTTATAGTATGAGGGGAGGGGTTATAGTATGAGAGGAGAGGTTTATAGTATGAGAGGGGGGTTATAGTATGAGAGGGGGGTTATATTATGAGAGGAGGGGTTATAGTATGAGAGGAGGGTTATAGTATGAGGGGAGGGTTATAGTATGAGAGGAGGGGTTATAGTATGAGAGGAGGGTTATAGTATGAGGGAGGTTTATAGTATGAGGGGGGGTTATAGTATGAGAGGAGGGGTTACAGTATAAGAGGAGGGTTACAGTATGAGAGGAGGGGTTATAGTATGAGAGGAGGGGTTATAGTATGAGAGGATGGTTATAGTATGAGAGGAGGGTTATAGTATGAGAGGAGGGTTATAGTATGAGAGGAGGGTTATAGTATGAGAGGAGGGGTTATAGTATGAGGGGAGGGTTATAGTATGAGGGAGGGGTTATAGTATGAGAGGAGGGGTTACAGTATGAGGGGCGGGATTACAGTATGAGAAGGAGGGTTATAGTATGAAGGGAGGGTTATAGTATGAGGGGAGGGATTATAGTATGAGGAGGAGGGTTATAGTATGAGGAGGGTTATAGTATGAGGAGGAGGGTTTATAGTATGAGGAGGAGGGTTATAGTATGAGAGGAGGGTTATAGTATGAGGGGAGGGTTATAGTATGAGGGGAGTGATTATAGCATGAGGAGGAGGGTTATAGTATGAGGGGAGGGTTATAGTATGAGGGGTGGGTTATAGTATGAGGAGGGTTATAGTATGAGAGGAGGGTTATAGTATGAGGAGGGTTATATTATGATGGGAGGAGTTATAGTATGAGGAGGAGGGTTATAGTATGAGAGGGGGGTTATATTATGATGGGAGGGGTTATAGTATGAGGAGGAGGGGTTACAGTATGAGGGGCGGGATTATAGTATGAGGAGGAGAGTTATAGTATGAGGGGAGGGTTATAGTATGAGGGGAGGGATTATAGTATGAGGAGGAGGGGTTATAGTATGAGGAGGGTTATAGTATGAGGAGGAGGGTTATATTATGATGGGAGGGGTTATAGTATGAGGAGGAGGATTATAGTATGAGAGGAGGGTTATATTATGAGGGGGGGTTATAGTATGAGAGGAGGGGTTATAGTATGATGGGAGGGGTTATAGTATGAGGAGGAGGGGTTATAGTATGAGGAGGAGGGTTATATTATGAGGGGGGGTATAGTATGAGGAGGAGGGGTTATAGTATGAGGAGGAGGGTTATATTATGATGGGAGGGGTTTATAGTATGGGGAGGGGGGTTATAGTATGATGGGAGGGGTTATAGTATGAGGAGGAGGGGTTATAGTATGAGGAGGAGGGTTATATTATGAGGGGGGGGGGGTTTATAGTATGAGGAGGAGGGTTATATTATGATAGGAGGGGTTATAGTATGTAGTATGAGGAGAGGGGTTATAGTATGATGGGAGGGGTTATAGTATGAGGAGGAGGGGTTATAGTATGAGGAGGAGGGTTATATTATGAGGGGGGGTTTATAGTATGAGGAGGAGGGGTTATAGTATGAGGAGGAGGGTTATATTATGATGGGAGGGGTTATAGTATGAGAGGAGGGGTTACAGTATGAGGGGAGGGATTATAGTATGAGGGGAGGGATCATAGTATGAGGAGGAGGGTCCTCTTACAGACAGTGAGGCCTTACGCTGATATAACACTGCCGCAGCCAGGACATTGGTGTGTGCCGGATATTGCTGGAAAGATTTTTTTTAAACTGACTTGTTCCGAAGCATGGCGAGCACAGCATGTCCGGCACGGGGATGCGGTACACTTATATGGTGTCTGACAGATTCTGACAGTGGCACTCAATTTTTTGAAAACACTAATTTCGACCTTTTCCCATGTCGACCATTTTCAGGTAGACCTTTTGCTTGTGTCAAACTTTTGTCAATGTTGACGCAGGTTGTACGCAGAGGTGCCGCGGGTTGTACGCAGGGGTGCCGCGGGTTGTACGCAGAGGTGCCGCGGGTTGTACGCAGGGGTGCCGCGGGTTGTACGCAGAGGTGCCGCGGGTTGTATGCAGAGGTGCCGCGGGTTGTACGCAGAGGTGCCACGGGTTATACGCAGAGGTGCCGCGGGTTGGATGCAGAGGTGCCGCAGGTTGTATGCAGAGGTTCCGCGGGTTGTATGCAGGGGCGTCGAGGGTTGTATGGGGGCGGTGCCATGGGTTTCATGCAGGGGTGTTACACGTTTATGGGGGGGGGGGGGGGGGGGTGCTGCGGGTTGCATGCAGGGGTGCTGCTGGTTTTACGCAAGGGTGCCACCGGCTGTACGCAGGGTTGCCGCCTGTTGTATGCAGGGGTGCCGCTGGTTGGTAATCCAGGACCAAATTTTATTATCTATAGTCTGTGTGATAGGCAAAACCAGAGCTGACGGCTTCCAGTCGTATACTCTATAGACAAAGAGAAACACATCCCTCCACCACTGCACAACCCACCACCTCACAACCAACTGCCAGACAACCCACCACCGCACCATCCACCACCACACAACCCACTACCGCACAACCCACCACTGCACAACCCACCACCGCACAACCCACCACCGCACAACCCACCACCACACAACCCACTACCGCACAACCCACCACCACACAACCAACTGCCAGACAACCCACCACCGCACCATCCACCACCACACAACCCACTACCGCACAACCCACCACCGCACAACCCACCACCGCACAACCCACCACCACACAACCCACTACCGCACAACCCACCACCGCAAAACCCCACCTCTGCACAACCCACCTCTGCACAACCCACCTCTGCACAACCCACCTCTGCACAACCCACCACCACACAACCAACTGCCACACAACCCATCACTGCACAATGCATAACCGCACAAACCATTACCGGATAACCCATCACAGCGCAACTCATTACTGCACAATGCACCACCACACAATCAACCACCGCACAATGCTCCACTGCACATCCCAATGCCATACAACGCACCGCTACACAATGCACCACCACAGCACAACCCACTGCCACACAACCCACCACCGCACAATGCACCACCTCACAAACCACCACCACACAATGTACCACCCCATAATGCATCAATGCACAACCCACCACCGCACAGCGCTCCATCACACAACCCACAGAGGAGACTTACTTAGCAGGTAGGTGTGACCCTTGGATTAGCAGGTAGGTGTGACCCTAGGATTAGCAGGTAGGAGTGACCCTAGGATTAGCAGGTAGGTGTGACCCTAGGATTAGCAGGTAGGTGTGACCCTAGGATTAGCAGGTAGGTGTGACCCTAGGATTAGCAGGTAGAAGTGACCCCTAGGATTAGCAGGTAGGTGTGACCCTAGGATAAGCAGGTAGGTGTGACCCTAGGATTAGCAGGTAGGTGTGACCCTAGGATTAGCAGGTACAGTAGGTATGACTCTAGGATTAGCAGGTAGGTGTGACCCTAGGATTAGCAGGTAGGTGTGACCCTAGAATTAGCAGGTAGGTGTGACCCTAGGATTAGCAGGTACAGTAGGTATGACCCTAGGATTAGCAGGTAGAAGTAACCCTAGGATTAGCAGGTAGGTGTGACCGTAGGATTAGCAGGTAGGTGCAATCCTAGGATTAGCAGGTAGGTGTGACCCTAGGATTAGCAGTTACAGGAGGTATGACCCTAGAATTAGCAGGTAGGTGTGACCGTAGGATTAGCAGGTAGGTGCAATCCTAGGATTAGCAGGTAGGTGTGACCCTAGGATTAGCAGGTAGGTGTGACCCTAGGATTAGCAGGTAGGTGTGACCGTAGGATTAGCAGGTAGGTGTGACCCTAGGATTAGCAGTTAGGTGTGATGGTGTGACCCTAGGATTAGCAGGTAGGTGTGACGCTAGGATTAGCAGGTAGGTGCGATCCTAGGATTAGCAGGTAGGTGCAATCCTAGGATTAGCAGGTAGGTGTGATTCTAGGATTAGCAGGTACAATCCTAGGATTAGCAGGTAGGTGTAATCCTAGGATTAGCAGGTAGGTGTGACCCTAGGATTAGCAGGTAGGTGTGAACCTAGGATTAGCAGGTACAGTAGGTATGACCCTAGGATTACCAGGTAGGTGTGACCCTAGGATTAGCAGGTAGGTGTGACCCTAGGATTAGCAGGTACAGTAGGTATGACCCTAGGATTAGCAGGTAGGTGTGACTCTAGGATTAGCAGGTAGGTGTGACCCTAGGATTAGCAGGTAGGTGTGACCCTAGGATTAGCAGGTACAGTAGGTATGACCCTAGGATTAGCAGGTAGGTGTGACCCTAGGATTAGCAGGTAGGTGTGACCCTAGGATTAGCAGGTACAGTAGGTATGACCCTAGGATTAGCAGGTAGGTGTGACCCTAGGATTAGCAGGTAGGTGTGACCCTAGAATTAGCAGGTAGGTGTGACCCTAGGATTAGCAGGTAGGTGTGACCCTAGGATTAGCAGGTAGGTGTGACCCTAGGATTAGCAGGTACAGTAGGTATGACCCTAGGATTAGCAGGTAGGTGTGACCCTAGGATTAGCAGGTACAGTAGGTATGACCCTAGGATTAGCAGGTAGGTGCGACCCTAGGATTAGCAGGTAGGTGCGACCCTAGGATTAGCAGGTAGGTGCGACCCTAGGATTAGCAGGTAGGTGCGACCCTAGGATTAGCAGGTAGGTGCGACCCTAGGATTAGCAGGTAGGTGCGACCCTAGGATTAGCAGGTAGGTGCGACCCTAGGATTAGCAGGTACAGGAGGTATGACCCTAGGATTAGCAGGTAGGTGTGACCCTAGGATTAGCAGGTAGGTGTGACCCTAGAATTAGCAGGTAGGTGTGACCCTAGGATTAGCAGGTAGGTGTGACCCTAGGATTAGCAGGTAGGTGTGACCCTAGGATTAGCAGGTAGGTGTGACCCTAGGATTAGCAGGTAGGTGTGACCCTAGGATTAGCAGGTACAGTAGGTATGACCCTAGGATTAGCAGGTAGGTGTGACCCTAGGATTAGCAGGTACAGTAGGTATGACCCTAGGATTAGCAGGTAGGTGCGACCCTAGGATTAGCAGGTAGGTGCGACCCTAGGATTAGCAGGTAGGTGCGACCCTAGGATTAGCAGGTAGGTGCGACCCTAGGATTAGCAGGTAGGTGCGACCCTAGGATTAGCAGGTAGGTGCGACCCTAGGATTAGCAGGTAGGTGCGACCCTAGGATTAGCAGGTACAGGAGGTATGACCCTAGGATTAGCAGGTAGGTGTGACCCTAGGATTAGCAGGTAGGTGTGACCCTAGAATTAGCAGGTAGGTGTGACCCTAGGATTAGCAGGTAGGTGTGACCCTAGGATTAGCAGGTAGGTGTGACCCTAGGATTAGCAGGTAGGTGTGACCCTAGGATTAGCAGGTAGGTGTGACCCTAGGATTAGCAGGTAGGTACACTAGGTATGTGATGATTCCTGGGATTGGCGTGTTCAGTGGATTAATGTTATATTTTGGTTATTATATAACAAATGTTATATAATTGTATAACAGGAGGGTTATGTAATAACGGTAATTATTCAGGAAATGTGGTTCTGACACGTGACGGAATCAGGCAGAGGATACATCACATATTATTGGCTGATACCATATAATTACCTCCAATAACATCCAGATTTCCTCTTCTGATAATTTTGTCCTTCTCACACCCCGGCATGTGCTTCCCGCCATTCGGAAAGAAATCAAGATGGCCGACAGTCTGGCTAATTCCATAGCCCCCCATACCTGCAGTGATATATGTGTGTGTATATATATATATATATATATAATATATAATATAACATATTACAGACACTTGGTTGCATTTACTGATAAAAGACGCCCATTTACATTGCTGTGGAGGGTGGTCTGTCCCTGCGGTCGCCGGTGGTGACTGACACGAGTAAGTGCGATTCTCTGGGCTACGTAGCTGATATTAGCCACCCAGTAATGTAATTAGCGGTCTATATACAATGACGTAGAACATTGACGCTAAGGGTTGGCGTATGGCTAGGCAGACTGACCACAGCAGTAGCCACTCAGATCACACCATGAAAATGATCATGACTTGCTAACACCTCCAGATGTCCCCTTCCTGTCAGCATCACCCCAGCGCACTCCATTGCGTGGTTATCCCCCATTGCGTGCACACAAGAATTAGGCCCAAAGTGTGTATGAGTAACGCGAGTCTCTCTGTTATCTGATTGGCTCTATAACACACTTTTTGAGAGGAGCGTTACTACTTGCATCATATAGTTATAGGAATGTAGTCGCCCTGTCGCTGGCCTGTACGATGACCACATACCGAGGTTAGAGGTGGTTGAGGAACTGTCTGTGTGAATGACGTCAACAAGAAGTGCGTCTGATGGATCCAGTCTGACCTCAGTGGGGGTGTCCTGGAAATACGGCTGAGCTGGATCCAGTCCTGTGGCAGAAACCATGAGGATGGGAAACGATGGGTGTGAGTCATAGGGGTCACAGTAATTAGGTCAGAGCATAACTGGGGCGGTGCGGATGGTGCTCGGGACACAGCCCTGCTTCCGCCTGGCACCTGCCTATGTACTTACTGTCATGCACCACCACGCCACCAGCTGCAGTGCGGCCTGAATGTAATATCCTGTGAGATGTGAGCAGCAGATAGAGGTGACCAATGTGTGTCAGAACTATGCTGAACCATGGCATGGAGTCTGATGCTGCGAGGTGGAGAGTTCCAGAGAAAAGTGCAGCTCTAGAGGAAACCATGCGGTGGCGAGGACAGAAATGAGAACTTACATCTCCTCAGATAGAAGTAATGTCTGACTATAAGACTAGACAGGGAGAATGGAGAATAGTACATAGGTGGTAGACAGTCTGTGCAGGGTCAGCAGAGAGACAGCAGGTGATGCATGTACAATCTGTGTACACGGTACTGTAGCAATTCCTACCGGTAATTCTGCCAATGCCGGGGTACCTCCTTCCAGCCTCGCCAGCTGCATGACCCCCCAGACTGTGTCCGATGATGTGAACATTAGAGGGGGAGTAGCCAAACTTGTGCTAAAAAAACCAACACATCATAATGTAGAGATTATAAAGCACCATACACACTCGCCGACACTGGCTGGGGCTGTCCGATATTGTGCGTACACACTGGCCGGGGCTGTCCGATATGGTGCGTACACACTCGCCGACACTGGCTGCGACTGTCCGATATTGTGCGTACACACTCGCCGACACTGGCCGCGACTGTCCAATATTGTGCGTACACACTCGCCGAAACTGGCTGCGGCTGTCCGATATTGTGCTTACACACTCGCCGACACTGGCCGGGGCTGTCCGATATTGTGCTTACACACTCGCCGACACTGGCTGCGACTGTCCAATATTGTGCAGACAATCAAGGATATCTGCCGCCAATAGCGGTCTGTGACATCACCGGGGCCCGCTAAACAGGCAGGTCATTTGGCTGTATAACCTGCATGTTCTGCAGACATCTATCATTGTTAACGACGTGACCAGACGATATCGCTCAGAAGCCCTTAAGGCTGGGTACCAGCAAACACACCGATACATGGGCGGATCACCCGATATCAGCCGACGATTATATACAGCAGGTGTGTACGCTGTTCATCGCAGCGCTAGCCGATAAACGCCTGCAGCGGTTGGGATGGAGAGGTTGTATGTTATGTGCTGCACAGCCGGTCTCCAGATCCCTATAGAGGAACCGCGTGAGATGGTGACTCCCGGCTCTGCTGCACCTCTAATAGGGGTCACACTGGGTGCACTGCCCAGCTGATCGGGAGGCATTACCCTGACCACCCGAGGATCGGGAATGTGTGTACGCAGCATAAGGCAGCAGACAGAGAGGAGCAATATCCCGTGTCAATGGAGGTTCAAATGCATATTGGTGGCTAAATGCGCAGCCTGCGGATATATGGAGATATCGGGGTGATCAGAGATGGCCATCGTATCGCTGCAGAGTCTTTAGACGTAGCAATGATGTGATGAAAGCTAAAGCTGCACAAGGCATCTGAGGAATAATCCGAGTGGAATAGCAGCATCGGATCACCATCGCAACCATCGGTCACAGCCATCTCAGTGACTCAGCCCTGACCTCTGCGTGTCTCAGCCCTGTCCCCTGCGTGTCTCAGACCTGTCCCCTGCGTGTCTCAGCCCTGTCCCCTGCGTGTCTCAGCCCTGTCCCCTGCGTGTCTCATTACCTCTGCCCTGACCCCTGCGTGTCTCAGACCTGTCCCCTGCGTGTCTCAGACCTGTCCCCTGCGTGTCTCAGTACCTCTGCCCTGACCCCTGCGTGTCTCAGACCTGTCCCCTGCGTGTCTCAGCCCTGTCCCCTGCGTGTCTCAGCCCTGACCCCTGCGTGTCTCAGCCCTGACCCCTGCGTGTCTCAGCCCTGACCCCTGCGTGTCTCAGCCCTGACCCCTGCGTGTCTCAGACCTGTCCCCTGCGTGTCTCAGACCTGTCCCCTGCGTGTCTCAGACCTGTCCCCTGCGTGTCTCAGTACCTCTGCCCTGACCCTTGCGTGTCTCAGCCCTGTCCCCTGCGTGTCTCAGCCCTGTCCCCTGCGTGTCTCAGCCCTGTCCCCTGCGTGTCTCAGCCCTGTCCCCTGCGTGTCTCAGCCCTGTCTCCTGCGTGTCTCAGCCCTGTCCCCTGCGTGTCTCAGCCCTGACCCCTGCGTGTATCAGACCTGTCCCCTGCGTGTCTCAGACCTGTCCCCTGCGTGTCTCAGTACCTCTGCCCTGACCCTTGCGTGTCTCAGCCCTGTCCCCTGCGTGTCTCAGCCCTGTCCCCTGCGTGTCTCAGCCCTGTCCCCTGCGTGTCTCAGCCCTGTCCCCTGCGTGTCTCAGCCCTGTCTCCTGCGTGTCTCAGCCCTGTCCCCTGCGTGTCTCAGCCCTGACCCCTGCGTGTATCAGACCTGTCCCCTGCGTGTCTCAGCCCTGTCTCCTGCGTGTCTCAGCCCTGTCCCCTGCGTGTCTCAGCCCTGACCCCTGCGTGTATCAGACCTGTCCCCTGTGTGTCTCAGCCCTGTCCCCTGCGTGTCTCAGCCCTGACCCCTGCTTGTCTCAGCCCTGACCCCTGCGTGTCTCAGCCCTGTCCCCTGCATGTCTCAGCCCTGACCCCTGCGTGTCTCAGCCCTGGCCCCTGACCCCTGCGAGTCTCAGCCCTGTCCCCTGCGTACCTCAGCCCTGACCCCTGCGTGTCTCAGCGCTGACCCCTGCGTGCCTCAGCCCTGTCCCCTGCGTACCTCAGCCGTGACCCCTGCGTACCTCAGCCGTGACCCCTGCTTGTCTCAGCCCTGACCCCTGCGTGCCTCTGTCCTGACCCCTGCGTACCTCAGCCCCAACCATGTGTATCTTTTGAAGTCTTCCCAGTCCCTTACACTTGAACAGACGTCCTTCAGTACATGCTGTCCCCATTGGAGTAAGTTGAGTGTATACACTGTATGGAGAGTCTTCTTCTATGTGAATATCAGTGGCGTGCGGTAGGGTGAGGCAGCGTCCCTGGTGACCATGGACTTATGTTACGTCCTGCTGGTTACTTGCCTGTAGAGTGCGGATGAAATAAGCCACCTCTGCCCCCACCACTCGGATGTTATTGGCTGCCTGACTGTAGAGAGCCAGAGATCCACCACCCCAGTCCACACAGAAGCAGTTCACGTCTTCCACGTGTAGCATGACCTGGAAACACGATAATTACACAGACATGACAACGTCAGAACTTAGAAAGGGACAACAGGAAGTAATGACGCTGAGGAGATGACAACATCTGGGACTAGTATTAGAGTCCAGTTCTCCAGAAGATGCGACTGACGCATACTTGCCTACTTTTGAAAACTAGTTTCAGGGAGATTATAGTTGGTAATAGAATTTTGCACATTGCCCCATTGAGGGAGCGTGTCATGCTCCTCCCACAGGGCGTGTCTACTTCCATATATGGAGAGATTGTGATAAGAGATTGTGAACGTGGCACCTAGAAGCGTGGGTGTGTACTGCTACATCTGAGAGGAATCTTCTATAATGACTTATATACAAATGTAGATGAGCCCCAAAGCAGTTAGTAAGAGCTACTATACTTGGTAAAGTGCTGGGAAATGGTCCTGATGATTCAATGTAACTGTATCTATCTCTCATTCCTTTTTCCCAAAAAATGTAACAGTGTAATGTGGGCTAGGTGACATGAGGGAGATTGCTAGACTAATGAGGGAGAGAGGGAGATTGCTGCTATGTCAGGGGAGTCTCCTGCAGAATGCAGGAGGGGAGGTAACTGTGATGTAACAGTGTAATGTGGGCTAGGTGACATGAGGGAGATTGCTAGACTAATGAGGGAGAGAGGGAGATTGCTGCTATGTCAGGGAGTCTCCTGCAGAATGCAGGAGGGGAGGTAACTATGATGTACAAACAGTGTAATGTGAGCTAGGTGACATGAGGGAGATTGCTAGACTAATGAGGGAGAGGAAGATTGCTGCTATGTCAGGGAGTCTCCTGCAGAATGCAGGAGGGGAGGTAACAATGATGTAACAGTGTAATGTGCGCTAGGTGACATGAGGGAGATTGCTAGACTAATGAGGGAGAGAGGGAGATTGCTGCTACTGTATGTCAGGGAGTCTCCTGCAGAATGCAGGAGGGGAGGTAACTATGATGTAACAGTGTAATGTGGGCTAGGTGACATGAGGGAGATTGCTGGACTAATGAGGGAGAGAGGGAGATTGCTGCTATGTCAGGGAGTCTCCTGCAGAATGCAGGAGGGGAGGTAATTATGATGTAACAGTGTAATGTGGGCTAGGTGATATGAGGGATGTTGCTAGACTAATGAGGGAGAGAGGGAGATTGCTGCTATATTAGGGAGTCTCCTGCAGAATGCAGGAAGGGAGGTGACTATGATGTAACAGTGTAATGTGGGCTAGGTGACATGAGGGAGATTGCTAGACTAATGAGGGAGAGAGGGAGATTGCTGCTATGCCAGGGAGTCTCCTGCAGAATGCAGGAGGGGAGGTAACTATGATGTAACAGTGTAATGTGGGCTAGGTGACATGAGGGAGATTGCTAGACTAATGAGGGAGAGAGGGATATTGCTGCTATGTCAGGGAGTCTCCTGCAGAATGCAGGAGGGGAGGTAACAATGATGTAACAGTGTAATGTGGGCTAGGTCACATGAGGGAGATTGGTAGACTAATGAGGGAGAGAGGGAGATTGCTGCTATGTCAGGGAGTCTCCTGCAGAATGCTGGAGGGGAGGTTGCTATGATGTAACAGTGTAATGTGGGCTAGGTGACATGAGGGAGATTGCTAGACTAATGAGAGAGAGCAGGAGATTGCTGCTATGTCAGGGAGTCTCCTGCAGAATGCTGGAGGGGAGGTAACTATTATGTAACAGTGTAATGTGCGCTAGGTGACATAAGGGAGATTGCTAGACTAATGAGGGAGAGAGGGAGATTGCTGCTATGTCAGGGAGTCTCCTGCAGAATGCAGGAGGGGAGGTAACTATGATGTAACAGTGTAATGTGGGCTAGGTGACATAAGGGAGATTGCTAGACTAATGAGGGAGAGAGGGAGGTTGCTGCTATGTCAGGGAGTCTCCTGCAGAATGCAGGAGGGGAGGTAACTATGATGTAACAGTGTAATGTGGGCTAGGTGACATGAGGGAGATTGCTAGACTAATGAGAGAGAGCAGGAGATTGCTGCTATGTCAGGGAGTCTCCTGCAGAATGCTGGAGGGGAGGTCGCTATGATGTAACAGTGTAATGTGGGCTAGGTGACATGAGGGAGATTGCTAGACTAATGAGAGAGAGCAGGAGATTGCTGCTATGTCAGGGAGTCTCCTGCAGAATGCTGGAGGGGAGGTCGCTATGATGTAACAGTGTAATGTGGGCTAGGTGACATGAGGGAGATT
Source organism: Crinia signifera (assembly GCF_055691185.1). Taxonomy (NCBI): domain Eukaryota; kingdom Metazoa; phylum Chordata; class Amphibia; order Anura; family Myobatrachidae; genus Crinia; species Crinia signifera. Next base: position 127,358 of record NW_028142193.1, on the reverse strand, counting down.
GCTAGACTAATGAGAGAGAGCAGGAGATTGCTGCTATGTCAGGGAGTCTCCTGCAGAATGCTGGAGGGGAGGTAACTATGATGTAACAGTGTAATGTGGGCTAGGTGACATGAGGGAGATTGCTAGACTAATGAGGGAGAGAGTGAGATTGCTGCTATGTCAGGGAGTCTCCTGCAGAATGCAGTAGGGGAGGTAACTATGATGTAACAGTGTAATGTGGACTAGGTGACATGAGGGAGATTGCTAGACTAATGAGGGAGAGAGTGAGATTGCTGCTATGTCAGGGAGTCTCCTGCAGAATGCAGGAGGGGAGGTAACTATGATGTAACAGTGTAATGTGGACTAGGTGACATGAGGGAAATTACTAGACTAACGAGGGAGAGAGGGAGATTGCTGCTATGTCAGGGAGTCTCCTGCAGAATGCAGGAGGGGAGGTATCTATGATGTAACATTGTAATGTGGGCTAGGTGACACGAGGGAGATTGCTAGACTAATGAGGCAGAGAGGGAGATTGCTGCTATGTCAGGGAGTCTCCTGCAGAATGCAGGAAGGGAGGTAACTATGATGTAACAGTGTAATGTGGGCTAGGTGACATGAGGGAGATTGCTAGACTAATGTCAGAGAGAGGGAGATTGCTGCTATGTCAGGGAGTCTCCTGCAGAATGCAGGAGGGGAGGTAATTATGATGTAACAGTGTAATGTGGGCTAGGTGACATGAGGGAGATTGCTAGACTAATGAGGGAGAGAGGGAGATTGCTGCTATGTCAGGGAGTGTCCTGCAGAATGCAGGAGGGGAGGTAACTATGATGTAACAGTGTAATGTGGGCTAGGTGACATGAGGGAGATTGCTAGTCTAATGAGGGAGAGAGGGAGATTGCTGCTATGTCAGGGAGTCTCCTGCAGAATGCAGGAGGGGAGGTAACTATGATGTAACAGTGTAATGTGGGCTATGTGACATGAGGGAGATTGCTAGACCAAAGAGGAAGATTGCTGCTATGTCAGGGAGACTCCTGCAGAATGCAGGGGGGCGGTAACTATGCCGTAACAGTATAATGTGGGCTAGGTGACATGAGGGAGATTAGTAGACTAATGAGGGAGAGAGGGAGATTGCTGCTATGTCAGGGAGTCTCCTACAGAATGCAGGAGGGGAGGTAACTATGATGTAACAGTGTAATGTGGGCTAGGTGACATGAGGGAGATTGATAGACTAATGAGGGGGAGAGGGAGATTGCTGCTATTTCAGGGAATCTCCTGCAGAATGCAGGAGGGGAGGTAACTATGATGTAACAGTGTAATGTGGGCTAGGTGACATGAGGGAGATTGATAGACTAATGAGGGGGAGAGGGAGATTGCTGCTATGTCAGGGAGTCTCCTGCAGAATGCAGGAGGGGAGGTATCTATGATGTAACATTGTAATGTGGGCTAGGTGACACGAGGGAGATTGCTAGACTAATGAGGCAGAGAGGGAGATTGCTGCTATGTCAGGGAGTCTCCTGCAGAATGCAGGAAGGGAGGTAACTATGATGTAACAGTGTAATGTGGGCTAGGTGACATGAGGGAGATTGCTAGACTAATGTCAGAGAGAGGTAGATTGCTGCTATGTCAGGGAGTCTCCTGCAGAATGCAGGAGGGGAGGTAATTATGATGTAACAGTGTAATGTGGGCTAGGTGACATGAGGGAGATTGCTAGACTAATGAGGGAGAGAGGGAGATTGCTGCTATGTCAGGGAGTGTCCTGCAGAATGCAGGAGGGGAGGTAACTATGATGTAACAGTGTAATGTGGGCTAGGTGACATGAGGGAGATTGCTAGTCTAATGAGGGAGAGAGGGAGATTGCTGCTATGTCAGGGAGTCTCCTGCAGAATGCAGGAGGGGAGGTAACTATGATGTAACAGTGTAATGTGGGCTATGTGACATGAGGGAGATTGCTAGACCAAAGAGGAAGATTGCTGCTATGTCAGGGAGACTCCTGCAGAATGCAGGAGGGGAGGTAACTATGCCGTAACAGTATAATGTTGGCTAGGTGACATGAGGGAGATTAGTAGACTAATGAGGGAGAGAGGGAGATTGCTGCTATGTCAGGGAGTCTCCTACAGAATGCAGGAGGGGAGGTAACTATGATGTAACAGTGTAATGTGGGCTAGGTGACATGAGGGAGATTGATAGACTAATGAGGGGGAGAGGGAGATTGCTGCTATTTCAGGGAGTCTCCTGCAGAATGCTGGAGGGGAGGTCGCTATGATGTAACAGTGTAATGTGGGCTAGGTGACATGAGGGAGATTGCTAGACTAATGAGAGAGAGCAGGAGATTGCTGCTATGTCAGGGAGTCTCCTGCAGAATGCTGGAGGGGAGGTAACTATGATGTAACAGTGTAATGTGGGCTAGGTGACATGAGGGAGATTGCTAGACTAATGAGGGAGAGAGTGAGATTGCTGCTATGTCAGGGAGTCTCCTGCAGAATGCAGGAGGGGAGGTAACTATGATGTAACAGTGTAATGTGGACTAGGTGACATGAGGGAGATTGCTAGACTAATGAGGGAGAGAGTGAGATTGCTGCTATGTCAGGGAGTCTCCTGCAGAATGCAGGAGGGGAGGTAACTATGATGTAACAGTGTAATGTGGACTAGGTGACATGAGGGAAATTACTAGACTAACGAGGGAGAGAGGGAGATTGCTGCTATGTCAGGGAGTCTCCTGCAGAATGCAGGAGGGGAGGTATCTATGATGTAACATTGTAATGTGGGCTAGGTGACACAAGGGAGATTGCTAGACTAATGAGGCAGAGAGGGAGATTGCTGCTATGTCAGGGAGTCTCCTGCAGAATGCAGGAAGGGAGGTAACTATGATGTAACAGTGTAATGTGGGCTAGGTGACATGAGGGAGATTGCTAGACTAATGTCAGAGAGAGGGAGATTGCTGCTATGTCAGGGAGTCTCCTGCAGAATGCAGGAGGGGAGGTAATTATGATGTAACAGTGTAATGTGGGCTAGGTGACATGAGGGAGATTGCTAGACTAATGAGGGAGAGAGGGAGATTGCTGCTATGTCAGGGAGTGTCCTGCAGAATGCAGGAGGGGAGGTAACTATGATGTAACAATGTAATGTGGGCTAGGTGACATGAGGGAGATTGCTAGTCTAATGAGGGAGAGAGGGAGATTGCTGCTATGTCAGGGAGTCTCCTGCAGAATGCAGGAGGGGAGGTAACTATGATGTAACAGTGTAATGTGGGCTATGTGACATGAGGGAGATTGCTAGACCAAAGAGGAAGATTGCTGCTATGTCAGGGAGACTCCTGCAGAATGCAGGAGGGGAGGTAACTATGATGTAACAGTGTAATGTGGGCTAGGTGACATGAGGGAGATTGATAGACTAATGAGGGGGAGAGGGAGATTGCTGCTATGTCAGGGAGTCTCCTACAGAATGCAGGAGGGGAGGTAACTATGATGTAACAGTGTAATGTGGGCTAGGTGACATGAGGGAGATTGATAGACTAATGAGGGGGAGAGGGAGATTGCTGCTATGTCAGGGAGTCTCCTACAGAATGCAGGAGGGGAGGTAACTATGATGTAACAGTGTAATGTGGGCTAGGTGACATGAGGGAGATTGATAGACTAATGAGGGGGAGAGGGAGATTGCTGCTATTTCAGGGAATCTCCTGCAGAATGCAGGAGGGGAGGTAACTATGATGTAACAGTGTAATGTGGGCTAGGTGACATGAGGGAGATTGATAGACTAATGAGGGGGAGAGGGAGATTGCTGCTATGTCAGGGAGTCTCCTGCAGAATGCAGGAGGGGAGGTAACTATGATGTAACAGTGTAATGTGGGCTAGGTGACATGAGGGAGATTACTATACTAATGAGGGAGAGAGGAGATTGCTGCTATGTCAGGGAGTCTCCTGCAGAATGCAGGAGGGGAGGTAACTATGATGTAACAGTGTAATGTGGGCTAGGTGACATGGGGGAGATTGCTAGACTAATGAGGGAGTGAGGGAGATTGCTGCTATGTCAGGGAGTGTCCTGCAGAATGCAGGAGGGCAGGTAACTATGATGTAACAGTGTAATGTGGGCTAGGTGACATGGGGGAGATTGCTAGACTAATGAGGGAGTGAGGGAGATTGCTGCTATGTCAGGGAGTGTCCTGCAGAATGCAGGAGGGCAGGTAACTATGATGTAACAGTGTAATGTGGGCTAGGTGACATGAGGGAAATTACTAGACTAACGAGGGAGATTGCTGCTATGTCAGGGAGTCTCCTGCAGAATGCAGGAGGGGAGGTATCTATGATGTAACATTGTAATGTGGGTTAGGTGACACGAGGGAGATTGCTAGACTAATGAGGCAGAGAGGGAGATTGCTGCTATGTCAGGGAGTCTCCTGCAGAATGCAGGAAGGGAGGTAACTATGATGTAACAGTGTAATGTGGGCTAGGTGACATGAGGGAGATTGCTAGACTAATGTCAGAGAGAGGGAGATTGCTGCTATGTCAGGGAGTCTCCTGCAGAATGCAGGAGGGGAGGTAATTATGATGTAACAGTGTAATGTGGGCTAGGTGACATGAGGGAGATTGCTAGACTAATGAGGGAGAGAGGGAGATTGCTGCTATGTCAGGGAGTGTCCTGCAGAATGCAGGAGGGGAGGTAACTATGATGTAACAGTGTAATGTGGGCTAGGTGACATGAGGGAGATTGCTAGTCTAATGAGGGAGAGAGGGAGATTGCTGCTATGTCAGGGAGTCTCCTGCAGAATGCAGGAGGGGAGGTAACTATGATGTAACAGTGTAATGTGGGCTATGTGACATGAGGGAGATTGCTAGACCAAAGAGGAAGATTGCTGCTATGTCAGGGAGACTCCTGCAGAATGCAGGGGGGAGGTAACTATGCCGTAACAGTATAATGTGGGCTAGGTGACATGAGGGAGTTTAGTAGACTAATGAGGGAGAGAGGGAGATTGCTGCTATGTCAGGGAGTCTCCTACAGAATGCAGGAGGGGAGGTAACTATGATGTAACAGTGTAATGTGGGCTAGGTGACATGAGGGAGATTGATAGACTAATGAGGGGGAGAGGGAGATTGCTGCTATTTCAGGGAATCTCCCGCAGAATGCAGGAGGGGAGGTAACTATGATGTAACAGTGTAATGTGGGCTAGGTGACATGAGGGAGATTGATAGACTAATGAGGGGGAGAGGGAGATTGCTGCTATGTCAGGGAGTCTCCTGCAGAATGCAGGAGGGGAGGTAACTATGATGTAACAGTGTAATGTGTGTAGGTGACATGAGGGAGATTGCTAGACTAATGAGGGAGAGAGGGAGATTGCTGCTATGTCAGGGAGTCTCCTGCAGAATGCATGAGGGAAGGTAACTATGGACTGATGCTGCCTGGATAAGGCTGACATATGTTACTATGTCCTGTTACCTGCTGTATGAGAGGACGTGTTACTAGCACAGACCTTGCACATATTAGACAGCCATCTCTTCTCCCCATTTTCGGTGAATCCGTGGATGATGAATCGAGATTTCCGCTGGATATTAAATGGTGACGCTGCGATTGTATTTGGTCTGATAGCGCTGACTTCCTACATAAAAACATAGAAATGACCATGTATTGCTTTCAGTTTACAATGCTACCAGCTCAGCGATAATACAGCCACATGCAATAAAGCCACAGCTCAGCGATAATACAGGCACAGCTCAACCATAATACATACACGTGCAATAATACAGCCACAGCTCAGCCATAATACAGCCACAGCTCAGCGATAGTACAGCCGCGTGCAATAATACAGCCACAGCTCAGCCATAATACATACACGTGCAATAATACAGCCACAGCTCAGCGATAATACAGCCACAGTTCAGCGATAGTACAGCCGCGTGCAATAATACGGCCACAACTCAGCGATAATACAGCCACATGTAATACAGCCACAGCTCAGCGATAATACAGCCACAGCTCAGCCATAATACATACACGTGCAATAATACAGCCACAGCTCAGCCATAATACAGCCACAGCTCAGCGATAGTACAGCCGCGTGCAATAATACAGCCACAGCTCAGCCATAATACATACACGTGCAATAATACAGCCACAGCTCAGCGATAATACAGCCACAGTTCAGCGATAGTACAGCCGCGTGCAATAATACGGCCACAGCTCAGCGATAATACAGCCACAGCTCAGCCATAATACATACACGTGCAATAATACAGCCACAGCTCAGCGATAGTACAGCCGCGTGTAATAATACAGCCACAGCTCAGCCATAATACATACACGTGCAATAATACAGCCACAGCTCAGCGATAATACAGCCACAGCTCAGCGATAGTACAGCCGCGTGCAATAATACAGTCACAACTCAGCGATAATACAGCCACATGTAATACAGCCACAGCTCAGCGATAATACAGCCACAGCTCAGCCATAATACATACACGTGCAATAATACAGCCACAGCTCAGCCATAATACATACAGTGCAATAATACAGCCACAGCTCAGCGATAGTACAGCCGCGTGCAATAATACAGCCACAGCTCAGCCATAATACATACACGTGCAATAATACAGCCACAGCTTAGCGATAATACAGCCACAGCTCAGCGATAGTACAGCCGCGTGCAATAATACGGCCACAACTCAGCGATAATACAGCCACATGTAATAAAGCCACAGCTCAGCGATAATACAGCCACAGCTCAGCCATAATACATACACGTGCAATAATACAGCCACAGCTCAGCGATAATACAGCCACAGATCAGCGATAGTACAGCCGCGTGCAATAATACAGCCACAGCTCAGCCATAATACATACACGTGCAATAATACAGCCATGTACAATAATACAGCTCAGCGATAATACAGCCGCGTGCAATAATACAGCCACAGCTCAGCGATAGTACAGCCGCGTGCAATAATACAGCCACAGCTCAGCCATAATACATACACGTGCAATAATAAAGCCACAGCTCAGCGATAATACAGCCACATGCAATAAAGCCACAGCTCAGCCATAATACATACACGTGCAATAATACAGCCACAGCTCTGCGATGATACAGCCACATGTAATACAGCCACAGCTCAGCGATAATTCAGCCACAGCTCAGCGATAGTACAGCCACATGGAATAATACAGCCACATGCAATAATACAGCCACAGCTCAGCGATAATACAGCCACATGCAATAATACAGCCACAGCTCAGCGATAATACAGCCACATGCAATAATACAGCCACATGCAATAATACAGCCACAGCTCAGCGATAATACAGCCACATGCAATACAGCCACAGCTCAGCGATAATACAGCCACATGCAATACAGCCACATGTAATACAGCCACAGCTCAGCGATAATACAGCCACAGCTCAGCGATAATACAGCCATGTGCAATAATATAGCCACAGCTTGGGGATAGTACAGCCACGTGCAATAATACAGCCACAGCTCAGCCATAATACATACACGTGCAATAATACGGCCACAACTCATCGCTAATACAGCCACATGTAATAATGCAGCCACAGCTCAGCGATAATACAGCGAAGTGCACAAATACAGCCACAGCTCAGTGTTGATACAGCCACTTGCATTAATACAGCCACAGTTCAGTTATAATACAGCGACATGCAATAATACAGCCACAGCTCAGCGTTGATACAGCCGCATGTAATAACACAGCCACAGCTCAGCGATAATACAGCCACATGTCCTATTCAACTCAAGGATAAAACAGTCATGTGTCCTTCATAACTCAGTGATAATACAACCACGTGCACGAATACAGTCACAGCTCAGCGATAATTCAGCCACATGCAATAATACAGCCACAGCTCAGCGATAATTCAGCCACGTGCAATAATACAGCCACAGCTCAGCGATAATTCAGCCACGTGCAATAATACAGCCACAGCTCAGCGATAATTCAGCCATGTGTCCTTCACAACTCAGCGATAATACAACCACATGTAATAATACAGCCACAGCTCAGCGATAATTCAGCCATGTGCACGAATACAGCCACAGCTCAGCGATAATTCAGCCACATGCAATAATACAGCCACAGCTCAGCGATAATTCAGCCACGTGCAATAATACAGCCACAGCTCAGCGATAATTCAGCCACGTGCAATAATACAGCCACAGCTCAGCGATAATTCAGCCATGTGTCCTTCACAACTCAGCGATAATACAACCACATGTAATAATACAGCCACAGCTCAGCGATAATACAGCCACGTGCAATAGTACAGCTCAGCGATATTACAGCCACACCTCAGCGATACAGTGATATAAGGTCAGTAATCATTTATATCATAGAAACATAGAATTTGACGGCAGATAAGAACCATTTGGCCCATCTAGTCTGCCCCTTTTTTTACCCTTCAGGTAATCTCAACCCTTTTTAATCCTTATTTCTTTGTAAGGATATTCATATGCCTATCCCAAGCATGTTTAAATTGTTCTACTCTCTTAGCCACTACCACCTCTGATGGGAGACTATTCCACTTATCCACTACCCTTTCTGTGAAGTAATTCTTCCTCAGATTTCCCCTGAACCTACCTCCCTCCAGTATCAGTACATGTCCTCGTGATATAAGGTTAGTCAGCCACGTGTCCATGTATATTGTGATATTAGGTCAGTGATAACACAGCCACGTGTCCATTTATATCATGATATTAGGTCAGTGATAACACAGCCACGTGTCCATTTATATCATGATATTAGGTCAGTGATAACACAGCCACGTGTCCATTTATATCACAATATTAGGTCAGTGATAACACAGCCACGTGTCCATTTATATCATGATATAAGGTCAGTGATAACACAGCCATGTGTCCATTTATATTGTGATATAAGGTCAGTGATAACACAGCCACGTGTCCATTTATATTGTGATATAAGGTCAGTGGTAACACAGCCACGTGTCCATTTATATCATGATATAAGGTCAGTGATAACACAGCCATGTGTCCATTTATATTGTGATATAAGGTCAGTGGTAACACAGCCACGTGTCCATTTATATCACAATATTAGGTCAGTGATAACACAGCCACGTGTCCATTTATATCATGATATTAGGTCAGGGATAACACAGCCATGTGTCCATTTATATCACGATATTAGGTCAGTGGTAACACAGCCACGTGTCCATTTATATAATTATATTAGGTCAGTGATAACACAGCCACGTGTCCATTTATATCATGATATTAGGTCAGTGATAACACAGCCACGTGTCCATTTATATCATGATATTAGGTCAGTGATAACACAGCCACGTGTCCATTTATATCATGATATTAGGTCAGTGATAACACAGCCACGTGTCCATTTATATCATGATATTAGGTCAGTGATAACACAGCCACGTGTCCATTTATATCATGATATTAGGTCAGTGATAACACAGCCACGTGTCCATTTATATAATGATATTAGGTCAGTGATAACACAGCCATGTGTCCATTTATATAATGATATTAGGTCAGTGATAACACAGCCATGTGTCCATTTATATTGTGATATAAGGTCAGTGGTAACACAGCCACGTGTCCATTTATATCATGATATTAGATCAGTGATAACACAGCCATGTGTCCATTTATATTGTGATATAAGGTCAGTGGTAACACAGCCACGTGTCCATTTATATCATGATATTAGGTCAGTGATAACACAGCCACGTGTCCATTTATATCAAGATATTAGGTCAGTGATAACACAGCCACGTGTCCATTTATATCATGATATTAGGTCAGTGATAACACAGCCACGTGTCCATTTATATCATGATATTAGGTCAGTGATAACACAGCCACGTGTCCATTTATATCATGATATTAGGTCAGTGATAACACAGCCACGTGTCCATTTATATTGTGATATAAGGTCAGTGATAACACAGCCACGTGTCTATTTATATCATGATATAAGGTCAGTGATAACACAGCCATGTGTCCATTTATATTGTGATATAAGGTCAGTGATAACACAGCCACGTGTCCATTTATATCATGATATTAGGTCAGTGATAACACAGCCACGTGTCCGTTTATATCATGAAACAGTCTATGATGCATACTATAACCGAGGGCATTGCGTATTACTGTATGTCATGTCCTCCCAGCGTCACTCTGTATATATGTAACAACGTCATTTATCACTGTCTGTGTGACTATAGCGCTGCAGATGTCTGTGTCCCCACAATACTACTAATAATGATCCAATAATAATAACAATAATAATAATAATGCCCCTATAATACTACTAATAATGAGAATAATAATAATGCCCCTATAATACTACTAATAATGAGAATAATAATAATAATGCCCCTATAATACTACTAATAATGATCCAATAATAATAATGCCCCTATAATACTACTAATAATGATAATAATAATAATAATGCCCCTATAATACTACTAATAATGATAATAATAATAATAATAATAATGCCCCTATAATACTACTAATAATGATAATAATAATAATAATGCCCCTATAATACTACTAATAATGATCCAATAATAATAATGCCCCTATAATACTACTAATAATGATAATAATAATAATGCCCCTATAATACTACTAATAATGATAATAATAATAATAATAATAATAATAATGCCCCTATAATACTACTAATAATGATAATAATAATAATTATGCCCCTATAATACTACTAATAATGATAATAATAATAATAATGCCCCTATAATACTACTAATAATGATAATAATAATAATAATGCCCCTATAATACTACTAATAATGATAATAATAATAATGCCCCTATAATACTACTAATAATGATAATAATAATAATTATGCCCCTATAATACTACTAATAATGATCCAATAATAACAATAATAGGTACTTGTTTCCTAGCACGGCGCCCACTACGTTCATTGCGTAGAGGGCTATTCTGCGTTAGAAAAATCGGTACTCTTTACCTAGCACGGCGCCCATCGCGGCCATCGCGGGCATTGAATGCACTAAAAATCGGGTGCGACGCGACCGACGCGATGCCCGCGATTTCCCATAGGGAACAATGTTAAATTTCTCAATTGACCCGATTTTCCTGTTCAATGCCTCAATTGACCCGATTTTTCCATAGGAAACAATGTTGAATGGCCCACAGAGGCCAAATAGCCACCCTGAAGTGTGAAATGGCCCCCACAATTGTTAACGCCACCCCACGATCAACGTGAACCCGAAGCGTGGCGAGCACAGCGAGCCCGCGAGGGGCGGCGGTACGCGTCCTACGACCTTTTCATACCCCCACTAACCACGTCGGCGTGGAGTTGAGAATAGAATAGTGTGGTGAGCGCAGCGAGCCACCGAGCCCGAAGCGTGGCGAGCGCACGCGGATACCTGTGAAGCCCGCGAAGGGACGCGTTTACCTGTGAAGGTATCCGCGTCCCCTCGCTGCGCTCGCCACGCTTCGGGCTCGGTGACTCGCTGCGCTCGCCACACTATTCTATTCTCAACTCCACGCCGACATGGATAGTGGGGGTATGAAAAGGTCGTAGGACGCGGGCTCGCTGCGCTCACCACGCTTCGGGTTGACGTTGATCGTGGGGTGGCGTTAACAATTGTGGGGGCCATTTCACACTTCAGGGTGCCTATTTGGCCTCTGTAGGCCATTTAACATTGTTTCCTATGGAAAAATCGGGTCAATTGAGGCATTGAACAGAAAAATCGGGTCAATTGAGAAATTTAACATTGTTCCCTATGGGAAATCGCGGGCATCGCGTCGGTCGCGTCGCACCCGATCTTTAGTGCATTCAATGGCCGCGATGCCCGCAATTTTTTTACCTGCGATGCCCACGATCAAAATCGTGGGCGCCGTGCTAGGTAAAGAGTACCGAAAAATTATTATAATAACAATAATGCCCCTATAATACTACTAATAATGATATAATATTAATACCCCTATAATACTACTAATAATGATAGAATAATAACAATAATAATAATAATAAAGATAATAATAATAATAATGTCCCTATAATAGTAATAATAATAATTATAATAACAATAATGCCCCTCTAATAATACTAATGATGATAGTATAATAATACTACTAATACTTTTATTACTATTATAATAAATAATAATACCCCTATAATACTACTAATAATGATATAATAAAAATAATATTTTTACTACTACTAACGATATAATAATAATAATAATAATAATAATAATAATACTACCCCTATTATACTACTACTAACGATATAATAATACTACCCCTATTATACTACTAACGATATAATAATAATACCCCTATAATACTACTACAAATGATATAATAATAATAATACCCCTATTATACTACTACTAACAATATAATAATACTACCCCTATTATACTACTACTAACGATATAATAATAATACCCCTATAATACTACTACTAATGATATAATAATAATAATAATAATACTACCCCTATTATACTACTACTAACGATATAATAATACTACCCCTATTATACTACTACTAACGATATAATAATAATACCCCTATAATACTACTACTAATGATATAATAATAATAATAGTAATAGTAATATTGCCCCCAGTAATAGATGAAAGAGATTTATAGAACTTACGTGGTAGTTGTGAGGATTCTGTCTCGTGTACAGCATGAACCGAGTATTAATCTTCTCCGGAGACCACGGTAAGTGGCCTATTGGCCTCTGAAGGGTCCCAGACCATGGGGCTTTGTCTGTGAAACACCCCAGTCGGTCATAGCAGACCTCCCCTAAGAAGGACAGATAATAAAATGCTTTTATTAAACTGCATATACTGTATTATTCATGAGTTGTAGTTTTGTGAGAAATTGCAAAATTACAATTCCCACTACCATGCAGAGGGGCCACCCCATATACCGATTCCCTCCTATTTCCCCTTTCCTGTGGCCTCAGGTCCAATTTCTCCTTGTCCTGTGGCCTCAGGTCCTATATCATATTGTCCTATGGCATCAGGTCCTATTTCTCTTGTCCTATTTCCTTGGGTCCTATTGCTCCTTGTCCTATGGCCTAAGGTCCTATTTCTCCTTGTCCTATAACCTCAGGTCTGATTTCTCCTTGTTTTATGTCCTCAGGTCTGAATTCTCCTTGTCCTATGGCCTCACATCCTATTTCTCCTTGTCCTGGTGCATCAGTTCCTATTTCTCCTTGTTGTATGCCCTTAGGTTTTATTTATCAGGTCCTATGGCCTCAGGTCCTATTTCTCCTATGTCTTCAGGTCCTATGGCCTCAGGTATTATTTATTCTTGTCCTATGGCCTCAGGTCCCATTTCCCTTGTCCTGTGGCCTCAGGTCCTATTTCTCCTCATCCTAAGGCCTCAGGTCAGGTTTCTCCTCGTCCTATGGCCTCAGGACCTATTTCTCCTTGTCCTGTGGCCTCAGGTCCTATTTCTCCTTGTCCTGTGGCCTCAGGTCCTATTTCTCCTTGTCCTGTGGCCTCAGGTCCTATTTTTCCTTGTGCTGTGGCCTTAGGTCCTATTTCTCCTTGTCATTTGGCCTCAGGTCCTTTATCTCCTTGTCCTATGGCCAAGGTCCTAATTCTGCTTGTCCATCACAATGAGCAGGTGGTCCAGATTATGCTAATTAATTTTACCTTTTGTTCAATGTAAAGAACACAACACATTTATACAAAGCTGTTAATGTGTGCTATCAATGTGTTTCTTCTGTACTGGTGAACTGTTGGTGACCCAGGGAGGTTGTTTCTATATTCCCTCAGAGTGACCATCTGTAGAGTTCTCTGAAGTTAAATTGTCCGATAAGATCTGAGACACTTCTTAAACCAGATTGGGGGTTAGATCACTATGGTCCAGAAGAGAGGTCAGAGATTTTCTCCCTCCTCCAGTTCAGATCTCTTATCAGTCTTGGCTGTTGCATTTTACTGGGTAAGGAATGTATACAAATCACTTCAAATCAGTATTCCAATCCTTCATGTAAGAGGATTAATTATTTAGGGATAGTCATTAGTGTCCAGCAGGGAAGTGGTCAAAATCCCAATGGTGGGGGGAGGAATCTGCAGGTATAACTAAACACTTCTCCCTATAGCTGGTGGTAATTCTTAGGGGATCAGCAAGCTGGCTGGAAGCGACCCGGATGTTTCATGTGAAATCCCCTCTCTACAGAATCAGTACTTGTGTGTAAGATACAGTTCTGTCTTTTTTTAATTCCCTTTTATTTTTGAGTTGTATTTCTTCAGTGTGCACTTTTAAAATCTTTGTAATCATCTTGTAACCATTTTTATCACTAAAGCTCTTTAGTATTTTCTTGGAATAAGTCATTCATAATTCCAGTTCTGAATTTGTGTTGAGGACTTTAGCCAAAAGAGAACGTAACAACCTTTTTTGTATTGTGCTGTCAGGTGCAAGCTTGGTGTACCTTGCACAATTTCAAAGCGCTAAATCAGGCTTTGCTGGTGGCGGCGTACCTCATAGAGGGGACTCGTGTGTCAAAAGTGAACCCCAGTCACCGCCAGAGCTCCTCAGGTTGACGTATCTGGAGGAGCGACTGGTGGGTCCGTGACAACCCTCATCTGTGTTAACATTACCAGGGAAGTGCAGGAGCAGAGTAATGTGTCCTCCTGGAGAGGGTCATGTTGGGAGGTATGAACTATCCACCTTCACTTCCCAACCACAGAAGAGCAGAAGCTGCTGCGGTACTTGTTTCCTAGCACGGCGCCCACGATATTCAGTCGATATTCAGCCCATATTCATCTTATTCATTGTATCGCATCGCATGCCATATACCCGCATGCAATGCGATTTGAAATTGTATAAGCACCCCAATGGGTTTTTTCAATGTTAAATGGCCCCCCTATACGATTTTTAATTGTATAAGCACCCTAATGGGTGCTTACAATGTTAAACGCACCCCCACGCCCCCCCCCCCACTATCAACATCAACCCCAAGCGTGGCGAGCACAACGAGCCCGCGTGGGGCGGCGGTATGCGTCTTCCGACCTTTTCATACCCCCACTATCCACGTCGGCGTGGAGTTGATTCTATATAGTGTGGCGAGCGCAGCGAGCCACCGAGCCCGAAGCATGGCGAGCGCAGCGAGCCCGCGAGGGGACACTAATTACTTTACATGTATTCCGTGGCCCCTCGAGGGGCTCGCTACACTCGCCATGCTTCGGGCTCGGTGGCTCGCTGTGCTTGCCACACTATCTAAAGTCAACTCCACGCCGACATGGACAGTGGGGGTATGAAAAGGTCAGAGGACGCGTACCGCCGCCCCTCGCAGGCTCGCTGCGCTCGCCATGCTTCGGGTTGGCGTTGATAGTGGGGGTGTCGTGGGGGTGCTTTTAACATTGTAAGCACCCATTACGGTGCTTATACAATTAATAATCTTATAGGGGGGCCATTTAACATTGAAAGCACCCATTAGGGTGCTTATACACTTTAAAATCGTATACCATAGCATTGTATGCCATATACAATGATATACGATTTTAAATTGTATGACATCGGGTGCCATTGCGTTGCATCGCATCGCATACCATTGTAAGGCTTATGGTATACGATGCGATGGGCGCTGTGCTAGGAAACAAGTACCGCTGCTGCAGCAGCCAGAGCAAGTCTCCAATAATCCACTTTCCCTTCCCAACCACAGCAAGGCAGCAGCTTCTGAAGCAGCCAGAGCAAGTCTACTACTATCCACCTTCCCAGAGGCGGCCCTAGCCTAAATGACGCCCTAGGCAAGATTTTGGCTGGTGCCCCCTAGCACCGCCACTAGTTCCGCCTCTGACCCTGCTCCCCTTTCCCAGCACAATCAACCCTCATCATAGCAGTCATCATTTTGGTACCACTTTACCTTATATACATTACTCCTCACATTATTCACATTATACCCTAGAAAAAAATCCTGAGAAAATATTGCATTTTATCCACCTCCATGGCCACACTGCAACCCAGCACAAAGCAGTGTGTGCTGGGCAGAGGAGAAGAGCTGTAGCTGCTGCTGTCACTTACGGGGAGGTGGCCCGGGGCCCCCACTGGGCCCTTCCATCAGACTTTGGCCTGGGTAATTTGTACCCTTATCCCTTTCTCTCGGCACCCCTGATAATACCACACAGTAATGCCCCTTACACATGACACACATTATTAATGTCCTTATAAACATAATGCCCCTTACACATTATGCCAACCTTTATTAATGCCCTTCATACACATAATGACACACATAATGCCGTGTCACGGACCCACCGGTCGCCTGCTCCGATACGTCAATCTAAGCAGCTCCGGCCGTGACTGGGGTTCACTTTGGACACTCAGGTCCTTACTTTGAGGTACACTGCCACCAGCCAAAACCTGATTTTAGCGCTTGAAACTGCGCAAGGAGCGGCTTGGCTCGCACCTGCCCGCACAATACAGTATAAAAATAAGGTAACGCTGACCACTCTTCGTTGGCTTACAGGTGCTAAGAATCACGAAATCAGAACTGGGAATATGTATTATTTATTCCTAGAAATACTACAGAGCTTTAGTGAAAAAATGGTTACAAAATGTTACAATGATTTTTAAAGTACACACAAGATAAATGCAATTCAGAAATAAAAGGGAATAAAAAAGACAGAACTGTATCTCAAACCTAAGTACAAATCCTGACTTGGGGGGTTGCCACATTGAAATCAAACGGTCGCTTCCAGCTAGATGCTGATCCCCAAGAAGTACCCCTGACTTATTGACAAGAGGGACAGTTATACTTGCAGGCTCCCTCATCCCTCCCACCCTTGGGATTTGACCCATTCCTTGCTGGAACTAGGGAAGGTCCCTGGCAATGTATCTTCTACAGTCTGCTGTTTTCAAAGTGATTGATCCTCCTTCCTTATCCAGTGAGATGCATAGCAGACAGGCTTCACTGATGAGAGATCTGAAGGAAGGGGACAATCTCTAACCTCTTCTTCTGGACCATAGTTTATGAGGGGTCTCAGATCTTATCTGACATCCTAACTCCAGAGGAGTCCACAGATGGTTACACCCCCTGGGTCACCAACAGAGGCGTAGGGAGGGCGGAGCCACCGGAGCTCATGCTCCGGGCGGCGATTGGTCGAATGGCGCCGCCGGCCCGCCCCCCCCCCTCCGCAAATGACACTGCAAGTGTCTGAAACAAGCATCACACGCAGCGTGCTCAGTGCCGGCGGCTTCCCTGCCCGGCGCCTGCCCTGCTCGCCCGGTCCCTGCCGCCAAGCGTCACGGGCGGCGGGCTGACAGTCACTCTGACCTATGTCCTCCTCCTCTCTCTGAAGTGCTGCTGCTGCCCGGTCCGGCTTCCGGGCAGCGCAGCGTAGCAGCAGTGACACTGTACAGACTCCTCCCAGTCAGAGTCACCTGTCTCTGACTCCCTCCCTCCTCCCTGGCTACAGCAGCGTCATCAGCCTTTCCAAGCGCTGGCTGTAGCCTGGAGGAGAAGGTGTTTTGCTGTCGCCCGTGCCACCCTGTAACTTATCCCATTATTCAAGGTGGATTGATTTATTTATTTTTTTACAGCTAAAGAATGTTTTCTGCTGCTGCCCTGGCCTGCTGTGCTGTATATATCTTTATATGTATATATATTTATTTATTTACAGCTGTCAGCATGTTATATAGTGCACCAGATTCCGTTACAGTGTCTTATATAGCGCACCAGATTCCGTTACAGTGTCTTATATAGTGCAGCAGATTCCGTTATAGCGTCTTATATAGCGCAGCAGATTCCGTCACAGTGTCTTATATAGCGCAGCAGATTCCGTTACAGCGTCTTATATAGGGCAGCAGATTCTGTCACAGTGTCTTTTATAGTGCAGCTGATTCCATTACAGTGTCTTATATAGCGCAACAGATTCCGTTACAGCGTCTTATATAGAGCAGTAGATTCCGTTACAGCGTCTTATATAGCGCAGCAGATTCCGTTTCAGTGTCTAATATAGCGCTGCTGATTACGTCACAGTGTCTTATATACTGTAGCGCAGCAGATTCCGTCACAGTGTCTTATATAGCGCAGCAGATTCCGTTACAGCGTCTTATATAGGGCAGCAGATTCCGTCACAGTGTCTTTTATAGTGCAGCAGATTCCATTACAGCGTCTTATATAGCGCAGCAGATTCCGTTACAGTGTCTTATATAGCGCAGCAGATTCCGTTACAGTGTCTTATATAGCGCAGCAGATTCCTTTACAGCATCTTATATAGCGCAGCAGATTCCATTACAGCGTCTTATGTAGCGCAGCAGATTCCGTAACAGGTTCTTATATACGCAGCAGATTCCGTTACAGTGTCTTATATAGCGCAGCAGATTCCGTAACAGCGTCTTATATAGCGCAGCAGATTCCGTTACAGTGTCTTATATAGCGCAGCAGATTCCATTACAGTGTCTTATATAGCGCAGCAGATTCCGTTACAGTGTCTTATATAGCGCTGCTGATTACGTCACAGTGTCTTATATAGCTCAGCAGATTCCTTTACAGCGTCTTATATCGTG
The DNA here is from genome assembly GCF_055691185.1 of Crinia signifera. Classification (NCBI taxonomy): domain Eukaryota; kingdom Metazoa; phylum Chordata; class Amphibia; order Anura; family Myobatrachidae; genus Crinia; species Crinia signifera. Next base: position 108,852 of record NW_028142193.1, on the reverse strand, counting down.
CAGCAGATTCCGTTACAGTGTCTTTTATAGTGCAGCAGATTCCGTTAAAGTGTCTTATATAGCGCAACAGATTCCGTTACAGCGTCTTATATAGAGCAGTAGATTCCGTTACAGTGTCTTATATAGCGCAGCAGATTCCGTTACAGTGTCTTATATAGCGCTGCAGATTACGTCACAGTGTCTTATATAGCTCAGCAGATTCCTTTACAGCGTCTTATATAGTGCAGCAGATTCCGTCACAGTGTCTTATATAGTGCAGCAGATTCCGTTACAGTGTCTTATATAGCGCAGCAGATTCCGTCACAGCGTCTTATTTAGTGCAGCAGATTCCGTTACAGTGTCTTATATAGCGCAGCAGATTCCGTTACAGTGTCTTATATAGCGCAGCAGATTCCGTTACAGCATCTTATATAGCGCAGCAGATTCCGTTACAGTGTCTTATATAGCGCAGCAGATTCCGTCACAGTGTCTTATATAGCGCAGCAGATTCCGTTACAGTGTCTTATATAGCGCAGCAGATTACGTCACAGTGTCTTATATAGCTCAGCAGATTCCTTTACAGCGTCTTATATAGTGCAGCAGATTCCTTTACAGCGTCTTATATAGTGCAGCAGATTCCGTCACAGTGTCTTATATAGTGTTTTATTTTTTACTTTTTTCTTTTCAAATGTAACATGCCAACACATGTTAGCCACGCCCCCAATTCATTACTGGGGGGGGGGGGCACGAAATATGCCCTTGCTCCGGGCACCATGGCACCTAGCTACACCGCTGGTCACCAATAGTTTACACACATACTACATGACATGCCCTGATCTCCCACATAATAATAGCAGACATGTTTTTACACCCAATGCCAGAAATACATTGATCTCACACATAATAATAACAGGCGCCATGCTTTATTCGGACTACCACCTGATCTGATCGTTACATGCCCCTTAAACATACAGATGGAGCTGGCCTCCCTCTTGCTGGCGAATCGCCAGATTGTCTCCAGGCGATTCATCTGACTGAGACGCGCGTGCGTCTCACACGCGCGCGCGTCTCAGTTTCCGGGCGGCGGGGCGACGGGAACCCTGTCCGTCTCCAGTTCAGGGAGACGGACAGGGTTAACAGGGTTAGGCGGGCGAGCAGGGAGGCGGTCGGGACCCGGGGGAAGCGCCTTCGGAAGGGGACGCGTGCGCATCTCGTGCGCGCACGTCTCCTTTCGCATATCAGATGGCGGCTGGCGGGGGATGGTGGCTGGCGATTCTTCTGCCATCCCCTGCAAGGCTAAGACCAGCTCCATCTGTATGTTGCACATTATTAATGCCCTTATACACGACACACATAATGCATGTTACACATATGTTGCACATTATTAATGCATTTATACATGACACACATAATGCATGTTACAAATATGTTGCACATTATTAATGCATTTATACATGACACACATAATGCATGTTACACATATGTTGCACATTATTAATGCATTTATACATGACACACATAATGCCCCTTACACATATGTTGCACATTATTAATGCCCTTATACACATGACACACATAATGCATGTTACACATATGTTGCACATTATTAATGCCCTTATACACATGACACATATAATGCCCTTCACACATATGTTGCACATTATTAATGCCCTTCATACACATGACACACTTAATGCCTGTTACACATGTCGCACATTATTAATGCATTTATACATGACATATATAATGCCCCTTACACATATGTTGCACATTATTAATGCCCTTATACACATGACACACATAATGCCTGTTACACATATGTCGCACATTATTAATGCATTTATACATGACACACATAATGCCCCTTACACATAAGCCGAACACTATTGCACAACCAACCCACCCGCAGACAGCACTTGCACAGCCGCTAACACTGTGACCTCTGCCTCTGCTTGGATACAGATGTTTCCTCATACATCTTGCCTCAATAGGCCATGCAGTTCCTGGCCAGTTCTGCTAACGTTGGGTGCCTTTATTGCTGAAAATTCATCTTATTTGCATTGTTATGTGACTAGGACACACAAGGCGCTTCCGATGATTACAATGATATGCAGCATGCCTATATTCTGTGTGCGACTGTGGCTGTACCTGCATACAGAATGCTATGTTACAGTGATTTCCATGAATACACTATTTCATATGCAGATACAGCCTCACTCACACACAGAATATAGGCATGCTACATATCATTTTAATCAGCAGAAGCCATAGGCATTTGCCTAGTTTGCCTATGCCTAGGGCCGGCTCTGCACCTTCCCTTCCCAACCACAGCAGCACAGGAGCTTCTGCAGCAGCCAGAGGATCACAAAAACCCTCAATGAATAAGCAAACAATCAAGAGAAAAGATAACTGGCTGGAGATGGATCTCACATGGATTTCACAATGATATCTAAAGTGTGCGATTCACAGACCACTCTCTCGATTAGTCGCTTAATAATTTCAGTTTGGCAAAAGTTCAGTTTGTCAAAAGCTTACATACTTGTAGCCAGGGGGGGATTACATGCTTGTTGCTAAGGGGGATTACATGCTCATTGCCATAGAGGGAGTTAAATGATCACTGCCCAGGAGGAAATAAATATGTTAATTGGCCGCCATTCCCGAGGCCGGATGCCGTCCACCCATCTACTGCAGAGGTGCAGAGTCTCTGACAGCATTAGACACCCTGCGCCCCTCCAAAGTTGGACACCACCACAAAGGAGACAGCCGCTAGAGGTCTCCGTAATGCTGTCAGAGACTTTGTGCCTGCAGTGGATAGGCGGACGGCAACCGGAGGGAGGACTGGCGGGGCAGCGAGTGTGGTGCCAGGCGCCCTGCTACTCTTCGGCACCCGGAGATCACGCTTCGCCTTCTCCACCCTCGCTATGCCATTGGTGCTCAAAGCTTGAAGATGATTAGTTAAAGTGTTCGAGTACATCCATACATAAACACACACACACACAAACATACACAGATACACACAAACACACACACATAAACATTGTTCAAATATACTTATGTAGATGCTTTGTGTCTTCAGGGGCCTACACACGGAGCGACCCTGCTGAGAGATACCAGATTGCTCAGCACGCTCCGGTGAGGACACTGGCCCTGACCGGCGAATATAGATTTATCCAGCACCCTAATATATTAATTGTGGGGCGATAGCGTCATCGCTGAGCGATACTAGATTGCTCAGAACGCTCAGGAAGATCGCTCAGCACACAGAGATGTGTCAGCGCTGAGCGATCTGTCGGGGCCCATGTTCTCCGCTGAGGACACTGGCCCTGATAGATTTATCCAGCATGCTGCATTTTAATCGCGGGGCCAAACATCGCTATCACTATTCCCCTACACACGGAGCAGTGTGGTGCCATTTTCTAAGCGATCTAGTGAGAATCGCTCTGTGTGTAGGCCCCATGACACATCTGTAGTACACATACAATAACTACATACATGACGGCGGTTACAGGACCTCACCCTTTAGCACTGACATCAGCGACATGACTGGAAACAAATTGCTGAACATCTGTAAAGACACAAAGATACAAGTGTCAGGGTGTATAATGTATATCCAGTACCTGCTATATTACTGCAACGTACTGCAGCAATGTACATACAGTATACTGCAGTCGGAGTTCCGCAAGGCTCAGTCTTAGGAGTGTTCAGGATAACGCAGGCACGCCTAGGAAACCGCTGGGAGTGTCCGGGATAACGCAGGCACGCCTAGGAAACCGCTGGGAGTGTCCGGGATAATGCAGGCGTGCCTAGGAAACCGCTGGAAGTGTCCGGGAATACGCAGGCGTGCCTAGGAAATCACTGGAAGTGTCCGGGAATACGCAGGTGTTCCTAGGAAACCGCAGGGAGTGTCTGGGAAAACACAGGCAGTGCCGGACTGGCCATCTGGCACTTCTGGCCTTGTGGGCCGATTTTCTGCATGGCGTCAGTGAACAAGCGCATAGCGAAACACGTGTCCATAGGATGCACAGGACACATCCTCCCCTGACAGCCGGAAATGGAGCTGCTTTTCGGATTGGCGGTACCTCCTCCAGCCGCATACACCCGAGCCGGGGCTGACCGGCCAAGGTAACGTGTATTTTCCACAGCACTGAGGCCACTTGAGGCTTCCCCGAGCAGTGCGGACATCCCTGTCTGCTGTGTTTGGGAACCGGAGCTGACCGGCCAGTGTAATGGGTATAGCCCAGAATACAGATCCCGCTTGGGTTTCACTGCGAGGCTTGCCTAGAAACCACTGGTAGTGTCCGGGATAACGCAGGCGTGCCTAGGAAACCGCTGGGAGTGTCCGGGATAACGCAGGCGTGCCTAGGAAACCGCTGGGAGTGTCCGGGATAACACAGGCGTGCCTAGAAACCACTGGGAGTGTCCGGGATAACGAAGGGGTGCCTAGGAAACCGCTGGGAGTGTCCGGGATAACGCAGGCGTGCCTAGAAACCACTGGTAGTGTCCGGGATAACGCAGGCGTGCCTAGGAAACCGCTGGGAGTGTCCGGGATAACACAGGTGTGCCTAGAAACCACTGGTAGTGTCCGGGATAACGCAGGCGTGCCTAGGAAACCGCTGGGAGTGTCCGGGATAACACAGGCGTGCCTAGGAAACCGCTGGGAGTGTCCGGGATAACACAGGCGTGCCTAGGAAACACAATAAATACAGGGTAGGCGGCGCAAAGAGATACTATGGATACTTGTTATAGTAAAAAATCAGTATAATTTTATTTACTCATAAATAAATTAATTCCTGCTCTACAAAATTTAACCCAGTGCATGCCTAACAAAACCAAAAGCCTGCATTCTATTAACCTCTGCTTTCTGTCTGCACTAGAAGTGTGAAAGTTTGATAAAGTGTGGTTATTAACCATTTAAATACCCTAGTGTGCCTAAAAAATACTTAAAGCACATCAAAAAGAGCAAAAAGTATGCTTACTGTAACTGTTTTTTATGCGATGTATTTTTTTTATATGTAAACCCCACCGGCCGGTGCTCTCACTTTTTAGTGTATGAAAATTAATTTATGAGTAAATAAAATTATACTGATTTTTTACTGTAACAAGTATCCATAGTATCCCTTTGCGCCGTCTACCCTGTATTTATTGTGTTTTCTTTTCTAAAGAGGGGTTGAGTATCCCCTTTAGACGGCTGCAGGGAAAAGTAAATCTTCCAGCGCTTCTCTATCACCATTTTGTGCCAAGGAAACCGCTGGGAGTGTCCGGGATAATGCAAACCACTGGGAGTGTCCGGGATAACACAGGCGTGCCTAGGAAACCGCTGGGAGTGTCCGGGATAACGCAGGCGTGCCTAGGAAACCGCTGGGAGTGTCCGGGATAACACAGGCGTGACTAGGAAACCGCTGGAGTGTCCGGGATAATGCAAACCACTGGGAGTGTCCGGGATAATGCAGGCGTGCCTAGGAAACCGCTGGGAGTGTCCGGGATAACACAGGCGTGACTAGGAAACCGCTGGGAGTGTCCGGGATAATGCAAACCACTGGGAGTGTCCGGGATAACACAGGCGTGCCTAGGAAACCGCTGGGAGTGTCCGGGATAACGCAGGCGTGCCTAGGAAACCGCTGGGAGTGTCCGGGATAACACAGGCGTGACTAGGAAACCGCTGGAGTGTCCGGGATAATGCAAACCACTGGGAGTGTCCGGGATAATGCAGGCGTGCCTAGGAAACCGCTGGGAGTGTCCGGGATAACACAGGCGTGACTAGTAAACCGCTGGGAGTGTCCGGGATAATGCAAACCACTGGGAGTGTCCGGGATAACACAGGCGTGCCTAGGAAACCGCTGGGAGTGTCCGGGATAACGCAGCCGTGCCTAGGAAACCGCTGGGAGTGTCTGGGATAACGCAGGCGTGACTAGGAAACCGCTGGGAGTGTCCGGGATAATGCAAACCACTGGGAGTGTCCGGTATAACACAGGCGTGCCTAGTAAACCGCTGGAAGTATCCGGGATAACGCAGGCGTGCCTAGGAAACCGCTGGGAGTGTCCGGGATAACGCAGGCGTGCCTAGGAAACCGCTGGGAGTGTCCGGGATAACGCAGGCATGCCTAGGAAACCGCTGGGAGTGTCCGGGATAACACAGGCGTGCCTAGGAAACCGCTGGGAGTGTCCGGGATAACGCAGCCGCGTGCCTAGGAAACAGCTGGGAGTGTCCGGGAATATGCAGGCGTGCCTAGGAAACTGCTGGGAGTGTCCGGGATAACGCAGGCGTGCCTAGGGAACCCCTGGGAGTGTCCGGGATAACGCAGGCGTGCCTAGGAAACCGCTGGGAGTGTCTGGGATAACGCAGCCGCGTGCCTAGGAAACAGCTGGGAGTGTCCGGGAAAATGCAGGCGTGCCTAGGCAACCACTGGTAGTGTCCGGGGAAAAGCAGGCGCGCCTAGGAAACCGCTGGGAGTGTCCGGGATAACGCAGGCGCGCCTAGGAAACCGCTGGGAGTGTCCGGGATAACGCAGGCGCGCCTAGGAAAGCGCTGGGAGTGTCTGGGATAACGCAGGCGTGCCTAGGAAACCGCTGGGAGTGTCCGGGATAACGCAGGCGTGCCTAGGAAACCGCTGGGAGTGTCCGGGATAACTCAGGCGTGCCTAGGAAACCGCTGGGAGTGTCCGGGATAACGCAGGCGTGCCTAGGAAACCGCTGGGAGTGTCCGGGATAACGCAGGCGTGTCTAGGAAACCGCTGGGAGTGTCCGGGATAACGCAGGCGTGCCTAGGAAACCGCTGGGAGTGTCCGGGATAACGCAGGCGTGCCTAGGAAACCGCTGGGAGTGTCTGGAATAACGCAGGCGTGCCTAGGAAACCGCTGGGAGTGTCCGGGATAACGCAGGCGTGCCTAGGAAACCGCTGGGAGTGTCCGCGATAACGCAGGCGTGCCTAGGAAACCGCTGGGAGTGTCCGGGATAACGCAGGCATGCCTAGGAAACCGCTGGGAGTGTCCGGGATAACACAGGCGTGCCTAGGAAACCGCTGGGAGTGTCCGGGATAACGCAGGCGTGCCTAGGAAACCGCTGGGAGTGTCCGGGATAACGCAGGCATGCCTAGAAAACCACTGGGAGTGTCTGGGATAACGCAGGCGTGCCTAGGAAACCGCTGGGAGTGTCCGGGATAACGCAGGCGTGCCTAGGAAACCGCTGGGAGTGTCCAGGATAACACAGGCGTGCCTAGGAAACCGCTGGGAGTGTCCAGGATAACGCAGGCATGCCTAGGAAACAGCTGGGAGTGTCCGGGATAACACAGGTGTGCCTAGGAAACCGCTGGGAGTGTCCGGGATAACGCAGGCGTGCCTAGGAAACCGCTGGGAGTGTCCGGGATAACGCAGGCGTGCCTAGGAAACCGCTGGGAGTGTCCGGGATAACGCAGGCATGCCTAGGAAACCGCTGGGAGTGTCCGGGATAACACAGGCATGCCTAGGAAACCGCTGGGAGTGTCCGGGATAACACAGGCGTGCCTAGGAAACCGCTGGGAGTGTCCGGGATAACGCAGGCGTGCCTAGGAAACCGCTGGGAGTGTCCGGGATAACGCAGGCATGCCTAGAAAACCACTGGGAGTGTCTGGGATAACGCAGGCGTGCCTAGGAAACCGCTGGGAGTGTCCGGGATAACGCAGGCGTGCCTAGGAAACCGCTGGGAGTGTCCAGGATAACACAGGCGTGCCTAGGAAACCGCTGGGAGTGTCCAGGATAACGCAGGCATGCCTAGGAAACCGCTGGGAGTGTCCGGGATAACACAGGTGTGCCTAGGAAACCGCTGGGAGTGTCCGGGATAACGCAGGCGTGCCTAGGAAACCGCTGGTAGTGTCCGGGATAACGCAGGTGTGCCTAGGAAACCGCTGGGAGTGTCCGGGATAACGCAGGCGTGCCTAGGAAACCGCTGGTAGTGTCCGGGATAACGCAGGTGTGCCTAGGAAACCGCTGGGAGTGTCCGGGATACCGCAGGCGTGCCTAGGAAACCGCTGGGAGTGTCCGGGATAACACAGGTGTGCCTAGGAAACCGCTGGGAGTGTCCGGGATAACGCAGGTGTGCCTAGGAAACCGCTGGGAGTGTCCGGGATAACGCAGGCGTGCCTGGGAAACCGCTGGGAGTGTCCGGGATAACGCAGGCGCGCCTAGGAAACCGCTGGGAGTGTCAGGGATAACGCAGGCGTGCCTAGGAAACCGCTGGGAGGTTCCGGGATAAAGCAGGTGTGCCTAGGAAACCGCTGGGAGTGTCCGGGATAACACAGGCGCGCCTAGGAAATCGCTGGGAGTGTCCGGGATAACGCAGGCGCGCCTAGGAAACCGCTGGGAGTGTCCGGGATAACGCAGGCGTGCCTAGGAAACCGCTGGGAGTGTCCGGGATAACGCAGGCGTGCCTAGGAAACCGCTGGGAGTGTCCGGGATAACGCAGGCGTGCCTAGGAAACCGCTGGGAGTGTCCGGGATAACACAGGCGTGCCTAGGAAACCGCTGGGAGTGTCCAGGATAACGCAGGCGTGCCTAAGAAACCGCTGGGAGTGTCCGGGATAACGCAGGCGTGCCTAGGAAACCACTGGGAGTGTCCGGGATAATGCAGGCGTGCCTAGGAAACCGCTGGGAGTGTCCGGGATAACACAGGCGTGCCTAGGAAACCGCTGGGAGTGTCCAGGATAACGCAGGCGTGCCTAAGAAACCGCTGGGAGTGTCCGGGATAACGCAGGCGTGCCTAGGAAACCGCTGGGAGTGTCCAGGATAACGCAGGCGTGCCTAAGAAACCGCTGGGAGTGTCCGGGATAACGCAGGCATGCCTAGGAAACCGCTGGGAGTGTCCGGGATAACGCAGGCGTGCCTAGGAAACCGCTGGGAGTGTCCGGGATAACGCAGGCGTGCCTAGGAAACCGCTGGGAGTGTCCGGGATAACACAGGCGTGCCTAGGAAACCGCTGGGAGTGTCCAGGATAACGCAGGCGTGCCTAGAAAACCGCTGGGAGTGTCTGGGATAACGCAGGCGTGCCTAGGAAACCGCTGGGAGTGTCCGGGATAACGCAGGCGCGCTTAGGAAACCACTGGGAGTGTCCGGGATAATGCAAGCGTGCCTAGGAAACACTGGGAATGTCCGGGATAATGCAGGTGTGCCTAGGAAACACTGGGAATGTCCGGGATAATGCAGGTGTGCCTAGGAAACCGCTGGGAGTGTCCGGGATAATGCAGGCGTGCCTAGGAAACACTGGGAATGTCCGGGATAATGCAGGTGTGCCTAGGAAACACTGGGAATGTCCGGGATAACGCAGGCGTGCCTAGGAAACCGCTGGGAGTGTCCGGGATAACGCAGGCGTGCCTAGGAAACCGCTGGGAGTGTCTGGGATAACGCAGGTGTGCCTAGGAAACCGCTGGGAGTGTCCGGGATAATGCAGACGTGCCTAGGAAATCGCTGGGAGTGTCTGGGACAATGCAGGCGTGCCTAGGAAACACTGGGAATGTCCGGGATAACGCAGGCGTGCCTAGGAAACCGCTGGGAGTGTCCGGGATAATGCAGGCGTGCCTAGGAAACCGCTGGGAGTGTCCGGGATAATGCAGGCGTGCCTAGGAAACCGCTGGGAGTGTCCGGGATAATGCAGACGTGCCTAGGAAATCACTGGGAGTGTCTGGGATAATGCAGGCGTGCAGGAGTGTGTTAGAGGAGGGTGTGTGACGACAGCTGCAGGACTTGTATACCTGCAGCTGCCGAGTTAAGTCTCTGGCTGCTCCTTGCTTTTGGTGGTAATGTCAAAATTACTATTGTAAAGCGCAACGGAATCTGCTGCGCTATATAAGAAACTGTAAATAAATAAATAAAATCATTCAACGTTGAGCGTCTTTCAATGGGATTTGGACATTTTGCAGCCATGTCCATCTATTTGCACAGCGACACAATCTTTTGCTAGGCGTGATGTCACTCTAATGCGGCTGCGTCTTAACTGAAAGCTAGTCGCTGTGAATTCATGGCCCTGGGGATGAGGTCTGAATTACCCCAATATCTACAATACTGCAGAATGCAATGTCCTGGTTTGGCAAATGCTCATGGTCCAAATCCAAAACACAAAGGGAGGTGTTGCCAAAACCAGAATTCAAAACCACAATCAAATACGGGGTCACCTCTAGTGGCAGATGTCTGCGAGTAGATAGTCACCGCCCAGACAAACGGAAACCCGCCCCGTGCAAATCTGCGAATAAATTGCGAATTCGCAGCCGGGGAAATGTCCAAAACCCATCGTCACAGGATCACAATCGGACGCTTTTTCGTCTGGTCATCACTTCTCGCAGGCTCAGAGAAGCCGGAGACTCAGCAGCTGCAATGGATTCAGGCATATCCCACCTGTTGCTGATGTCACGCGCCCTCCCCTCAAATATTGGGTGCGCCTGCATTTTCCCTGACACTCCCAGCGGTTTCCTCGGCGCCTCGGTTATCTTGGCACTCCCACGGAGCAGCCGATTACCCCCAGACACCCACTTCCTGTCAGTCACCTTTTGAACAGAGTGCGTACATCAGCACAGGACGGGCGCGTACATGCGTACTACAGTCTATCACCGTGAATCAGCCCCTATATACGACAGTGCTGTACAATGTGCTGTATAATACTGTCTCTGTGTCACTGCCCTGTACTGAGTATGACTGATGTATGTAATATACAGAGCAATGCAGTACATGCATCTCTCAGACCATATGTTGTGTCGGCGTATTCTGTGTCGGCATATTGTGTTACCCCACACACGTATCATCAGCACATGTCATGCTGGTAAACGCTGAAGGCAGAGAAATGATGTTTGGCAGAGTATTTAATAGCTCACCCTGTGTCGGTTGCACGGTCGACGCTGTGTACTGTGGTCCCAGGTGGATGTGGCCGCGGTGACACACTCCTCAGCAGGTGCAGAAATACTCGGTGCCTTCCAGCTGCAGCGTTGCCTATGGAGAGAGCAGATGATCTGATGTAGTTACAGAGATACGTCCCTCCAGCCTTACCTGACCCAGCACATGGGGCACATCAGCACCCAGGGGAGCACCAAGTCACATGGCGGACACTTGGTGGCACTCAGGCAGGACTGTGACGCGTAATGTATATGGTACATAGACGCTGACCTAGACAGGAACGCGGGAGTGTAGACTTGTGACTGTCCTCAGAAGGCCGGATTGGGACGTCTCGCCTTCTCTCAGGTACAGAGTCTGACCTTTCACCCTGCGCTGGACTTTGTGCGCCAGTATAACGCTGATCAGCTGAATAGTGATTACACGTCTGGGGACAGTATCTTCCAGTCCAGTCATAAGATACAGTACAGTACACAACTGTGCCAATAATTCCTGATAGTGTAATGTGCAATGTATCATATATCTCCTCATATCAGACTCTGAGCATTACAGTGCAAACTTGTTGTATTGCCTGGAAACTAGGGATGGGCGTACTTGCCTACCCTCCCCGAAATCCCCTGAAAACCGGGGAACCCCTCCGGAAAAGTGGGCAAGCCGTCTGCAGTTCCCCTGTGATGGTGTAGTGTCGTACCCGGTTTCCTTAATGACGAGTTGGTTCAACAACTCAACAGCCTCTTCTTCCTGACGGGAGCCTGTGGCAGAAGGATGGAGACCCCAAGAGAGCGCACCCCACAGAGTACATAGCACACACAGAGAGCGCACCCCACAGAGTACATAGCACACACAGAGTACCCCACAGAGTACATAGCACACACAGGGAGTGCACCCCACAGAGTACATAGCACACACAGAGAGCGCACCCCACAGAGTACATAGCACACACAGGGAGCGCACCCCACAGAGTACATAGCACACAGAGAGCGCACCCCACAGAGTACATAGCACACAGAGAGCGCACCCCACAGAGTACATAGCACACACAGAGAGCGCACCCCACAGAGTACATAGCACACAGAGAGCGCACCCCACAGAGTACATAGCACACACAGAGAGCGCACCCCACATAGTACATAGCACACAGAGAGCGCACCCCACAGAGTACATAGCACACACAGAGAGCGCACCCCACAGAGTACATAGCACACAGAGAGCGCACCCCACAGAGTACATAGCACACACAGAGAGCGCACCCCACATAGTACATAGCACACAGAGAGCGCACCCCACAGAGTACATACAGTAGCACACAGAGAGTGCACCCCACAGAGTACATAGCACACAGAGAGCGCACCCCACATAGTACATAGCACACACAGAGAGCGCACCCCACATAGTACATAGCACACACAGAGAGCGCAGCCCACAGAGTACATAGCACACAGAGAGCGCACCCCACAGAGTACATAGCACACACAGAGAGCGCAGCCCACAGAGTACATAGCACACAGAGAGCGCACCCCACAGAGTACATAGCACACACAGAGAGCGCACCCCACATAGTACATAGCACACACAGAGAGCGCACCCCACAGAGTACATAGCACACAGAGAGCGCACCCCACAGAGTACATAGCACACACAGAGATCGCACCCCACAGAGTACATAGCACACAAAGAGAGCGCACCCCACAGAGTACATAGCACACACAGAGAGCGCACCCCACAGAGTACATAGCACACAAAGAGAGTGCACCCCACAGAGTACATAGCACACAGAGAGCGCACCCCACAGAGTACATAGCACACACAGAGAGCGCACCCCACAGAGTACATAGCACACACAGAGAGCGCACCCCACAGAGTACATAGCACACAAAGAGAGCGCACCCCACAGAGTACATAGCACACAAAGAGAGCGCACCCCACAGAGTACATAGCACACACAGAGAGCGCACCCCACATAGTACATAGCACACACAGAGAGCGCACCCCACAGAGTACATAGCACACAAAGAGAGCGCACCCCACAGAGTACATAGCACACACAGAGAGCGCACCCCACAGAGTACATAGCACACACAGAGAGCGCACCCCACAGAGTACATAGCACACACAGAGAGCGCACCCCACATAGTACATAGCACACACAGAGAGCGCACCCCACAGAGTACATAGCACACAAAGAGAGCGCACCCCACAGAGTACATAGCACACACAGAGAGCGCACCCCACAGAGTACATAGCACACACAGAGAGCGCACCCCACAGAGTACATAGCACACAGAGAGCGCACCCCACAGAGTACATAGCACACACAGAGAGCGCACCCCACAGAGTACATAGCACACACAGAGAGCGCACCCCACAGAGTACATAGCACACACAGAGAGCGCACCCCACAGAGTACATAGCACACAGAGAGCGCACCCCACAGAGTACATAGCACACAAAGAGAGCGCACCCCACAGAGTACATAGCACACACAGAGAGCGCACCCCACAGAGTACATAGCACACACAGAGAGCGCACCCCACAGAGTACATAGCACACACAGAGAGCGCACCACACAGAGTACATAGCACACACAGAGAGCGCACCCCACAGAGTACATAGCACACACAGAGAGCGCACCCCACAGAGTACATAGCACACACAGAGAGCGCACCCCACAGAGTACATAGCACACACAGAGAGCGCACCCCACAGAGTACATAGCACACACACAGAGAGCGCACCCCACAGAGTACATAGCACACACAGAGAGCGCACCCCACATAGTACATAGCACACACAGAGAGCGCACCCCACAGAGTACATAGCACACAAAGAGAGCGCACCCCACAGAGTACATAGCACACACAGAGAGCGCACCCCACAGAGTACATAGCACACAGAGAGCGCACCCCACAGAGTACATAGCAGACACAGAGAGCGCACCCCACAGAGTACATAGCACACAGAGAGCGCACCCCACAGAGTACATAGCACACACAGAGAGCGCACCCCACAGAGTACATAGCACACACAGAGAGCGCACCCCACAGAGTACATAGCACACACAGAGAGCGCACCCCACAGAGTACATAGCACACAGAGAGCGCACCCCACAGAGTACATAGCACACACAGAGAGCGCACCCCACAGAGTACATAGCACACACAGAGAGCGCACCCCACAGAGTACATAGCACACACAGAGAGCACCCCACAGAGTACATAGCACACACAGAGAGCGCACCCCACAGAGTACATAGCACACACAGAGAGCGCACCCCACAGAGTACATAGCACACACAGAGAGCGCACCCCACAGAGTACATAGCACCCAAAGAGAGCGCACCCCACAGAGTACATAGTACACAGAGAGCGCACCCCACAGAGTACATAGCACACACAGAGAGCGCACCCCACAGAGTACATAGCACACACAGAGAGCGCACCCCACAGAGTACATAGCACACAGAGAGCGCACCCCACAGAGTACATAGCACACACAGAGAGCGCACCCCACATAGTACATAGCACACAGAGAGCGCACCCCACAGAGTACATAGCACACACAGAGAGCGCACCCCACAGAGTACATAGCACACAGAGAGCGCACCCCACAGAGTACATAGCACACACAGAGAGCGCACCCCACATAGTACATAGCACACAGAGAGCGCACCCCACAGAGTACATACAGTAGCACACAGAGAGTGCACCCCACAGAGTACATAGCACACAGAGAGCGCACCCCACATAGTACATAGCACACACAGAGAGCGCACCCCACATAGTACATAGCACACACAGAGAGCGCAGCCCACAGAGTACATAGCACACAGAGAGCGCACCCCACAGAGTACATAGCACACACAGAGAGCGCAGCCCACAGAGTACATAGCACACAGAGAGCGCACCCCACAGAGTACATAGCACACACAGAGAGCGCACCCCACATAGTACATAGCACACACAGAGAGCGCACCCCACAGAGTACATAGCACACAGAGAGCGCACCCCACAGAGTACATAGCACACACAGAGAACGCACCCCACAGAGTACATAGCACACACAGAGAGCGCACCCCACAGAGTACATAGCACACACAGAGAGCGCACCCCACAGAGTACATAGCACACAGAGAGCGCACCCCACAGAGTACATAGCACACAGAGAGCGCACCCCACAGAGTACATAGCACACAAAGAGAGCGCACCCCACAGAGTACATAGCACACACAGAGAGCGCACCCCACAGAGTACATAGCACACACAGAGATCGCACCCCACAGAGTACATAGCACACACAGAGAGCGCACCCCACAGAGTACATAGCACACAGAGAGCGCACCCCACAGAGTACATAGTACACACAGAGAGCGCACCCCACAGAGTACATAGCACACAGAGAGAGCGCACGCCACAGAGTACATAGCACACAGAGAGCGCACCCCACAGAGTACATAGCACACACAGAGAGCGCACCCCACAGAGTACATAGCACACAGAGAGCGCACCCCACATAGTACATAGCACACACAGAGAGCGCACCCCACAGAGTACATAGCACACACAGAGAGCGCACCCCACAGAGTACATAGCACACAGAGAGCGCACCCCACAGAGTACATAGCACACACAGAGAGCGCACCCCACAGAGTACATAGCACACACAGAGAGCGCACCCCACAGAGTACATAGCACACACAGAGAGCGCACCCCACAGAGTACATAGCACACAGAGAGCGCACCCCACAGAGTACATAGCACACAAAGAGAGCGCACCCCACAGAGTACATAGCACACACAGAGAGCGCACCCCACAGAGTACATAGCACACACAGAGAGCGCACCCCACAGAGTACATAGCACACACAGAGAGCGCACCACACAGAGTACATAGCACACACAGAGAGCGCACCCCACAGAGTACATAGCACACACAGAGAGCGCACCCCACAGAGTACATAGCACACACAGAGAGCGCACCCCACAGAGTACATAGCACACACAGAGAGCGCACCCCACAGAGTACATAGCAGACACAGAGAGCGCACCCCACAGAGTACATAGCACACAGAGAGCGCACCCCACAGAGTACATAGCACACACAGAGAGCGCACCCCACAGAGTACATAGCACACAGAGAGCGCACCCCACAGAGTACATAGCACACACAGAGAGCGCACCCCACAGAGTACATAGCACACACAGAGAGCGCACCCCACAGAGTACATAGCACACACAGAGAGCACCCCACAGAGTACATAGCACACACAGAGAGCGCACCCCACAGAGTACATAGCACACACAGAGAGCGCACCCCACAGAGTACATAGCACACACAGAGAGCGCACCCCACAGAGTACATAGCACCCAAAGAGAGCGCACCCCACAGAGTACATAGTACACAGAGAGCGCACCCCACAGAGTACATAGCACACACAGAGAGCGCACCCCACAGAGTACATAGCACACACAGAGAGCGCACCCCACAGAGTACATAGCACACAGAGAGCGCACCCCACAGAGTACATAGCACACACAGAGAGCGCACCCCACAGAGTACATAGCACACACAGAGATCGCACCCCACAGAGTACATAGCACACACAGAGAGCGCACCCCACAGAGTACATAGCACACAGAGAGCGCACCCCACAGAGTACATAGCACACACAGAGAGCGCACCCCACAGAGTACATAGCACACACAGAGAGCGCACCCCACAGAGTACATAGCACACACAGAGAGCGCACCCCACAGAGTACATAGCACACAGAGAGCGCACCCCACAGAGTACATAGCACACAAAGAGAGCGCACCCCACAGAGTACATAGCACACACAGAGAGCGCACCCCACAGAGTACATAGCACACACAGAGAGCGCACCCCACAGAGTACATAGCACACAGAGAGCGCACCCCACAGAGTACATAGCACACACAGAGAGCGCACCCCACAGAGTACATAGCACACAGAGAGCGCACCCCACAGAGTACATAGCACACAGAGAGCGCACCCCACAGAGTACATAGCACACACAGAGAGCGCACCCCACAGAGTACATAGCACACAGAGAGCGCACCCCACAGAGTACATAGCACACACAGAGAGCGCACCCCACAGAGTACATAGTACACAGAGAGAGCGCACCCCACAGAGTACATAGCACACACAGAGAGCGCACCCCACATAGTACATAGCACACAGAGAGCGCACCCCACAGAGTACATAGCACACACAGAGAGCGCACCCCACAGAGTACATAGCACACAGAGCGAGCGCACCCCACAGAGTACATAGCACACAGAGAGCGCACCCCACAGAGTACATAGCACACAGAGAGCGCACCCCACAGAGTACATAGCACACAGAGAGCGCACCCCACAGAGTACATAGCACACACAGAGAGCGCACCCCACAGAGTACATAGCACACAGAGAGCGCACCCCACATAGTACATACAGTAGCACACAGAGAGTGCACCCCACAGAGTACATACAGTAGCACACAGAGAGCGCACCCCACAGAGTACATAGCACACAGAGAGAGCGCACCCCACAGAGTACATAGCACACAGAGAGCGCACCCCACAGAGTACATAGCACACACAGAGAGCGCACCCCACAGAGTACATAGCACACACAGAGAGCGCACCCCACAGAGTACATAGCACACACAGAGAGCGCACCCCACAGAGTACATAGCACAAACAGAGAGCGCACCCCACAGAGTACATAGCACTCACAGAGAGCGCACCCCACAGAGTACATAGCACACAAAGAGAGCGCACCCCACAGAGTACATAGCACACAGAGAGCGCACCCCACAGAGTACATAGCACACACAGAGAGCGCACCCCACAGAGTACATAGCACACAGAGAGCGCACCCCACAGAGTACATAGCACACACAGAGAGCGCACCCCACAGAGTACATAGCACACACACAGAGAGCTCACCCCACAGAGTACATAGCACACAGAGAGCGCACCCCACAGAGTACATAGCACACACAGAGAGCGCTCCCCACAGAGTACATAGCACACACAGAGAGCGCACCCCACAGAGTACATAGCACACACAGAGAGCGCACCCCACAGAGTACATAGCACACACAGAGAGCGCACCCCACAGAGTACATAGCACTCACAGAGAGCGCACCCCACAGAGTACATAGCACACAAAGAGAGCGCACCCCACAGAGTACATAGCACACAGAGAGCGCACCCCACAGAGTACATAGCACACACAGAGAGCGCACCCCACAGAGTACATAGCACACAGAGAGCGCACCCCACAGAGTACATAGCACACACAGAGAGCGCACCCCACAGAGTACATAGCACACACACAGAGAGCTCACCCCACAGAGTACATAGCACACAGAGAGCGCACCCCACAGAGTACATAGCACACACAGAGAGCGCTCCCCACAGAGTACATAGCACACACAGAGAGCGCACCCCACAGAGTACATAGCACACACACAGAGAGCGCACCCCACAGAGTACATAGCACACACAGAGAGCGCACCCCACAGAGTACATAGCACACACAGAGAGCGCACCCCACAGAGTACATAGCACTCACAGAGAGCGCACCCCACAGAGTACATAGCACACAGAGAGCGCACCCCACAGAGTACATAGCACACACAGAGAGCGCACCCCACAGAGTACATAGCACACAGAGAGCGCACCCCACATAGTACATACAGTAGCACACAGAGAGTGCAACCCACAGAGTACATACAGTAGCACACAGAGAGCGCACCCCACAGAGTACATAGCACACAGAGAGAGCGCACCCCACAGAGTACATAGCACACAGAGAGCGCACCCCACAGAGTACATAGCACACACAGAGAGCGCACCCCACAGAGTACATAGCACACACAGAGAGCGCACCCCACAGAGTACATAGCACACACAGAGAGCGCACCCCACAGAGTACATAGCACACACAGAGAGCGCACCCCACAGAGTACATAGCACTCACAGAGAGCGCACCCCACAGAGTACATAGCACACAAAGAGAGCGCACCCCACAGAGTACATAGCACACAGAGAGTGCACCCCACAGAGTACATAGCACACACAGAGAGCGCACCCCACAGAGTACATAGCACACAGAGAGCGCACCCCACAGAGTACATAGCACACACAGAGAGCGCACCCCACAGAGTACATAGCACACACACAGAGAGCTCACCCCACAGAGTACATAGCACACAGAGAGCGCACCCCACAGAGTACATAGCACACACAGAGAGCGCTCCCCACAGAGTACATAGCACACACAGAGAGCGCACCCCACAGAGTACATAGCACACACAGAGAGCGCACCCCACAGAGTACATAGCACACACAGAGAGCGCACCCCACAGAGTACATAGCACTCACAGAGAGCGCACCCCACAGAGTACATAGCA
The DNA here is from genome assembly GCF_055691185.1 of Crinia signifera. Classification (NCBI taxonomy): domain Eukaryota; kingdom Metazoa; phylum Chordata; class Amphibia; order Anura; family Myobatrachidae; genus Crinia; species Crinia signifera. The sequence continues at coordinate 89,604 of NW_028142193.1, read as the reverse complement.
CACAAAGAGAGCGCACCCCACAGAGTACATAGCACACAGAGAGCGCACCCCACAGAGTACATAGCACACACAGAGAGCGCACCCCACAGAGTACATAGCACACAGAGAGCGCACCCCACAGAGTACATAGCACACACAGAGAGCGCACCCCACAGAGTACATAGCACACACACAGAGAGCTCACCCCACAGAGTACATAGCACACAGAGAGCGCACCCCACAGAGTACATAGCACACACAGAGAGCGCTCCCCACAGAGTACATAGCACACACAGAGAGCGCACCCCACAGAGTACATAGCACACACAGAGAGCGCACCCCAGAGTACATAGCACACACACAGAGAGCTCACCCCACAGAGTACATAGCACACAGAGAGCGCACCCCACATAGTACATAGCACACACAGAGAGCGCACCCCACAGAGTACATAGCACACACACAGAGAGCTCACCCCACAGAGTACATAGCACACAGAGAGCGCACCCCACATAGTACATAGCACACACAGGGAGCGCACCCCACAGAGTACATAGCACACACACAGAGAGCTCACCCCACAGAGTACATAGCACACAGAGAGCGCACCCCACATAGTACATAGCACACACAGAGAGCGCACCCCACAGAGTACATAGCACACACAGAGAGCGCTCCCCACAGAGTACATAGCACACACAGAGAGCGCACCCCACAGAGTACATAGCACACACACAGAGAGCGCACCCCACAGAGTACATAGCACACAGAGAGAGTGCACCCCACAGAGTACATAGCACACACAGAGAGCGCACCCCACAGAGTACATAGCACACACAGAGAGCGCACCCCACAGAGTACATAGCACACACAGAGAGCGCACCCCACAGAGTACATAGCACACACAGAGAGCGCACCCCACAGAGTACACAGCACACAAAGAGAGCGCACCCCACAGAGTACATAGCACACAGAGAGCGCACCCCACAGAGTACATAGCACACAGAGAGCGCACCCCACAGAGTACCTAGCACACACAGAGAGCGCACCCCACAGAGTACATAGCACACAAAGAGAGCGCACCCCACAGAGTACATAGCACACAAAGAGAGCGCACCCCACAGAGTACATAGCACACACAGAGAGCGCACCCCACAGAGTACATAGCACACAAAGAGAGTGCACCCCACAGAGTACATAGCACACAAAGAGAGCGCACCCCACAGAGTACATAGCACACACAGAGAGCGCACCCCACAGAGTACATAGCACACACAGAGAGCGCACCCCACAGAGTACATAGCACACAGAGAGCGCACCCCACAGAGTACATAGCACACACAGAGAGCGCACCCCACAGAGTACATAGCACACACAGAGAGCGCACCCCACAAAGTACATAGCACACACAGAGAGCGCACCCCACATAGTACATAGCACACACAGAGAGCGCACCCCACAGAGTACATAGCACACACAGAGAGCGCACCCCACAGAGTACATAGCACACAAAGAGAGCGCACCCCACAGAGTACATAGCACACACAGAGAGCGCACCCCACAGAGTACATAGCACACACAGAGAGCGCACCCCACAGAGTACATAGCACACAAAGAGAGCGCACCCCACAGAGTACATAGCACACAAAGAGAGCGCACCCCACAGAGTACATAGCACACAAAGAGAGCGCACCCCACAGAGTACATAGCACACACAGAGAGCGCACCCCACAGAGTACATAGCACACACAGAGAGCGCACCCCACAGAGTACATAGCACACACAGAGAGCGCACCCCACAGAGTACATAGCACACAGAGAGCGCACCCCACAGAGTACATAGCACACAAAGAGAGCGCACCCCACAGAGTACATAGCACACAGAGAGCGCACCCCACAGAGTACATAGCACACACAGAGAGCGCACCCCACAGAGTACATAGCACACAGAGAGCACACCCCACAGAGTACATAGCACACACAGAGAGCGCACCCCACAGAGTACATAGCACACACAGAGAGCGCACCCCACAAAGTACATAGCACACACAGAGAGCGCACCCCACATAGTACATAGCACACACAGAGAGCGCACCCCACAGAGTACATAGCACACACAGAGAGCGCACCCCACAGAGTACATAGCACACAAAGAGAGCGCACCCCACAGAGTACATAGCACACACAGAGAGCGCACCCCACAGAGTACATAGCACACACAGAGAGCGCACCCCACAGAGTACATAGCACACAAAGAGAGCGCACCCCACAGAGTACATAGCACACAAAGAGAGCGCACCCCACAGAGTACATAGCACACAAAGAGAGCGCACCCCACAGAGTACATAGCACACACAGAGAGCGCACCCCACAGAGTACATAGCACACACAGAGAGCGCACCCCACAGAGTACATAGCACACACAGAGAGCGCACCCCACAGAGTACATAGCACACAGAGAGCGCACCCCACAGAGTACATAGCACACAAAGAGAGCGCACCCCACAGAGTACATAGCACACAGAGAGCGCACCCCACAGAGTACATAGCACACGCAGAGAGCGCACCCCACAGAGTACATAGCACACAGAGAGCGCACCCCACAGAGTACATAGCACACAGAGAGCGCACCCCACAGAGTACATAGCACACACAGAGAGCACACCCCACAGAGTACATAGCACACAGAGAGCGCACCCCACAGAGTACATAGCACACACAGAGAGCGCACCCCACAGAGTACATAGCACACAGAGAGCGCACCCAACAGAGTACATAGCACACACAGAGAGCGCACCCCACAGAGTACATAGCACACAGAGAGCGCACCCCACAGAGTACATAGCACACAGAGAGCGCACCCCACAGAGTACATAGCACACACAGAGAGCGCACCCCACAGAGTACATAGCACACACAGAGAGCGCACCCCACAGAGTACATAGCACACACAGAGAGCGCACCCCACAGAGTACATAGCACACACAGAGAGCGCACCACACAGAGTACATAGCACACACAGAGAGTGCACCCCACAGAGTACATAGCACACACAGAGAGCGCACCCCACAGAGTACATAGCACACACAGAGAGCGCACCCCACAGAGTACATAGCACACACAGAGAGCGCACGCCACAGAGTACATAGCACACACAGAGAGCGCACCCCACAGAGTACATAGCACACACAGAGAGCGCACCCCACATAGTACATAGCACACACAGAGAGCGCACCCCACAGAGTACATAGCACACACAGAGAGCGCACCCCACAGAGTACATAGCACACAGAGAGCGCACCCCACATAGTACATAGCACACACAGAGAGCGCACCCCACAGAGTACATAGCACACAAAGAGAGCGCACCCCACAGAGTACATAGCACACACAGAGAGCGCACCCCAAAGAGTACATAGCACACAGAGAGCGCACCCCACAGAGTACATAGCACACACAGAGAGCGCACCCCACAGAGTACATAGCACACAGAGAGCGCACCGCACAGAGTACATAGCACACAAAGAGAGCGCACCCCACAGAGTACATAGCACACACAGAGAGCGCACCCCACAGAGTACATAGCACACAAAGAGAGCGCACCCCACAGAGTACATAGCACACAAAGAGAGCGCACCCCACAGAGTACATAGCACACAGAGAGCGCACCCCACAGAGTACATAGCACACACAGAGAGTGCACCCCACAGAGTACATAGCACACACAGAGAGCGCACCCCACAGAGTACATAGCACACACAGAGAGCTCACCCCACAGAGTACATAGCACACAAAGAGAGCGCACCCCACAGAGTACATAGCACACACAGAGAGCGCACCCCACAGAGTACATAGCACACAGAGAGCGCACCCCACAGAGTACATAGCACACACAGAGAGCGCACCCCACAGAGTACATAGCACACACAGAGAGCACACCCCACAGAGTACATAGCACACACAGAGAGCGCACCCCACAGAGTACATAGCACACACACAGAGAGCGCACCCCACAGAGTACATAGCACACAGAGAGAGTGCACCCCACAGAGTACATAGCACACACAGAGAGCGCAGCCCACAGAGTACATAGCACACAGAGAGCGCTCACCACAGAGTACATAGCACACACAGAGAGCGCACCCCACAGAGTACATAGCACACACAGGGAGCGCACCCCACAGAGTACATAGCACACACAGAGAGCGCACCCCACAGAGTACATAGCACACAGAGAGCGCACACCACAGAGTACATAGCACACACAGAGAGCGCACCCCACAGAGTACATAGCACACAGAGAGCGCACACCACAGAGTACATAGCACACACAGAGAGCGCACCCCACAGAGTACATAGCACACACAGAGAGCGCACCCCACAGAGTACATAGCACACACAGAGAGCGCACCCCACAGAGTACATAGCACACATAGAGCGCACCCCACAGAGTACATAGCACACACAGGGAGCGCACCCCACAGAGTACATAGCACACACAGAGAGCGCACCCCACAGAGTACATAGCACACAGAGAGCGCACACCACAGAGTACATAGCACACACAGAGAGCGCACCCCACAGAGTACATAGCACACACAGAGAGCGCACCCCACAGAGTACATAGCACACACAGAAAGCGCACCCCACAGAGTACATAGCACACACAGAGAGCGCACCCCACAGAGTACATAGCACACACAGAGAGCGCACCCCACAGAGTACATTGCACACACAGAGAGCGCACCCCACAGAGTACATAGCACACAGAGAGCGCACCCCACAGAGAGCGCACCCCACAGAGTACATAGCACACACAGAGAGCGCACCCCACAGAGTACATTGCACACACAGAGAGCGCACCCCACAGAGTACATAGCACACAAAGTGACGGTGACAACAATATTTATAAGCCAGAGAAATAACTTGACAGGGTATTGTCTAATCGCTGTGCCCAACTATCCCCCCACAAATGACATAACTCTCTTGTTGGATAAAATTGGCCACAGCAGCCATCTTTATTGAACAATACAATTTTAAACAATAATCCAAAAACATTCCCACGGAAGGTGGTCCCCGAGGCCCTCAATAAATATATATCCACACCTCTAAGCACTTCTGTCACGGACCCACCGGTCGCCTGCTCCAATACGTCAATCTGAGCAGCGCCGGCCGTGACTGGGGTTCACTCAGGACACTCGGGTCCTTTCCTTGAGGTACACTGCCACCAGCCAAAACCTGATTTTAGCGCCTGAAACTGCGCAAGGGGCGGCTTGGCTCGCCCCTGACCACACAATACAAGATAACAATGGTAACGTTTTTCAGCCGTTCTCTTCCGAGGCTAATGAGTCTTAGGAACACAGAACCAGAACTGGGAATATGTATTATTTATTCCTAGAAATACTACAGAGCTTTAAACAAAATGCTTACAAGACATTACAATGATTTTAAAAGTACACACAAGTTTTGAATGCAATTTCAGAAATAAAATAAAAAGAGAAAAATGACAGAACCGTATCCTACAATCCTGAAGTGGGGGGGTCCTCCACAAGAAATCTCTCGTCGCCTACAGCCTGCTCGCTTGACCCCCAGGTAGTGACACTGACTATAGGGAGAAGGGTCTTGTTATACCTTGCAGACTCCCTCATCCCTCCCACCCTTGGGATTTTTAACCATTCCCTTGCTGAGCCTAGTGAAGGTCTCCAGATATAGGATCTTTCCCATAAAGAATTTCTCCCTGCTTTGAAGTAGATTTTATACATTCCTCAAGTGATAAGAGGTCATTTAGTGCAGGGCCAGAGCCACTTTGGCCGGTTGGCTGGACACTATTGCTCTCCCCCCCAATCTGGTTTATGAGGGGTCTCAGATCTTATCTTACATCCTAACTCCAGAGGAGTCCACAGATGGCTACACTCCCTGGGTCACCAATAGTCCACACACATAATACATGACATGTTCTGATCTCCCACATAATAATCACAGGCGGCATGATTTTACCAAACATATCAGACATACATTGATTGCACAGATAATCATAACAGGAGGCATACGTTAATTTGATCGATCACCTGATCTGATCGTTACACCTCCCCCTTTTAAAATGGCGCACAGAGGCGGTGACCCACGTCACCGTCTCATCAGTGCGCTATTAACTAAATCACCTGGATGGGTAGCAGTGGTCTCTGTGCTGAGACAGACTGCCACTGATTCTGCTGAATTTGTACAAACACTTTCTTATACTTGACGTCTGTCATGGCACCACCTGACGCCATAGCCGTGGCTAGGGTGGGCAATGGGCATAGTCCCTGTCCCTCTCGCAGGAGATGGCAAACTAAAAGCACACAGGTGTCCTCGAACCCATAGTCTGTGAGCACACTGATATAGTGGGAGCTGTGTCCATCCCGGCTGGCAATGACACAGCCCACCACAGCTGTGCGTCGGACTCCTGGACACGGATTCTCCCCTGCAGCTGGCAGTTTGGCCTTACTCACTGAGATCAGTACCAGACCATTCCGCCACACCCCACACGGCCATCCCCCTGGGACTCGTAACTCAGCACGTTTAACTATACCACAGGTGTGGGGCATTCTCCCAGCACTATATACAGACTTAAACATGTCTTCCCAGCACCTCTCCTGAGCTGACTGACCCCCCCTCCCCTTCACTGGGGGGAAGGTCCACTCACTCAACACCTCACACCTCATCCTTTTGTGAGGAGATTCTCCCTCTTTGTCTGTGTGTGTGAATTGCGAAGGGGGGCACGTTTCTGCAAGGGGGAATACCAGCAGGTCATTGTCCCCTGTCTTGGGAACATCCAAGCTCAGCTTTTCTGAGGTTAATGGAGCTGAGTTTACCTGTGCTTCACGGGCCCTACCACCCTTCTGGTTACACACAGCAGCTTCCCTACTAGCCACTGGCTCTATTCCTGAAACAACCCTCTCACTGTACTCAGGGGTATCTTTCCCACTTCCCAGGTATAGGGCAGCCTGTGCATCTTCCACAACACATGGGGCCCATCCTGCTGGCTTACAATTGCACCGTGGCAAAAACACTATATCTGGATCCCATTGTCTCTGAGCAGAATTGGGGTTATCTGAGCATGTTGTCACCAGTAACTTATTGGCAGGTACATGCGCTGCCTGCAACCAACTCAGATCGGTCCCATATGTGCAGTTAGCGTCCCCGGGCACCATGTCGCAACCAGACATCACTGGAGGAACAGGGTTAACGTCTAGCACAGCAACCTTAATGACATCACCAGCAGCACTCCTACCACTGGTGAGTGAGGGTGTCTCATTCCCAACTAGATTAGGGCATTCATTTAACCCCACAAACTGGCAAGGATTACCCACTATACCTGTCTCTAACTCACCCTCCACCTCCACCGAAGGTACGGCACTATCACAGATCATCCCAGGGGCTTCACACAAAATAACAACATTGCAATGTTCAGCATGGTTACATACTACCTGAGATGCATCATATGGTTCAGAAGGGTTAGTGACAGATATGTGTGGAGTTAATAAAAGTCCCACATCAGTAGTCCCACACATACTTGTGTGCATACAGTCAGAAAGTCCCATTCCTATTTCCGACATAGTCTCTCCCCTGCATACTTTCACTATGCAGCCAGCCGCTTCCGGCAACAAATCTGGAGCAACGGGAGGGAACATGCTGCTCACATCTTCCAGCAGTTTAAACTGGGCCTTGTGATGTGAGGTCTCTGGAACAGGTTCCATGACTGCTGTAGTAGGCAGAGGCACCTTGCCCTGGTGGGGCACCCCTGGTGAGAGCAAGCTGCTGACATCCTCAGATTCTGCTTCTCCCAACCGTTTAAACTGGAACTCTGCTTCCAGAGCTGGTAGCAACAGCTGTTCTAGGCGACGCCACTCCACACCTATCCGGCGGCACTGATCCCCCCAAAATGGGGTATCCAGCTTTCTCCAAGCATCGACCTCCTGCTGCGCAAATTTGTAACATTGTCCCAGTTCTCTCAGCAGCACCCAAGGAGACGCGGATGGACCCCAGAAACGAAATGCTGCACGATACTGGCTGAAGGCATTGCACTCATCATAACTGGCCTGGATGAGCTGCATGATCATCTCCCCACGAGTATGGTTGTGGCAGGAGATACCTTGCAGCTGGCATTCTTCCGTTAGTTCCTCTGTGCTCAGTAGGGTAAACACATCATCATCCTCCACTGGGTCAATATACCCACTGGGCTCTTCTGGTGCTGTAGGGGATTGGTACTCTGCAGTCTCCCTGACTGCCACACATCCTACAGTCTCCCTGGTGCTAGCAGAGATGTCAGCTCTCTGAGCATCGGCTGTAGTGTCCAGGGCCAGCTCATTACTCACAACCAAGCTGACACTCACTTGGCTTCCTCTGTCTGCTTCTAAGACAGGGAACTGTGCATGACGCGGTCCGGTGAAATTCGCGTCAGCGGTCATTTGGGACCTCTGTCCCTTGTTAGGCTCCCCATGATTGATAACAGAGTCCACACCATGATCCAACACATTATTTACTTCCGCAGACAGTAAAAGTTCAGTACGAAGCCCATCTCCTGCTAACTCAGTAGCCACGGCAGATAAAGTCTCACGTAAAGGTTCGCCATCATGATGCCCTGTATCATCCTCCACTGGTTCACCAACAGCGATCAGCCCCCTGAGCCTCACCAGTTCCAACTGGTACTCACGCTCGGCATGACGCTCTGCAGCCTCTCGTACGGCTTTGCGCTCCTCAGCCTCTAGCTCGGCTCTGCGCTGCTCAGCCTCTAGCTCGGCTCTGCGCTGCTCAGCCTCTAGCTGCATTAGCTGCACGGCCATTGTGGGGTCCAGGTCCTTCATTTGCCTGACAGCAGTTTGAAGGTAACTCTGCAGTGTAGACTCACTGTTGCCAGCAGATGCATCTGACCCTGGCAGGGCATCACTTGTGTTGTCTTGTGCCAACTGAGCCCTTGGAGTAGGAGTGTCCCTGGACTGGCTTCCTCCAGCAGCTAGAACCCGATCGGCTTCCATGAGTGCCTTTATCATCAGTTCTTTACTCAGGCCAGACCAAGGGATGTCCCTCCGTACACATATAGTCGCCAGATCATCACGTCTCATCATCCGGTAATCAGACATCCTGAGTCTCACACTTGCCAAATAAAATGATAGTAAAGAAAACAAGAGAAGGGAGGGGAACAGAAATTGCACTCACTGTGTGACTTTTAAAACTATAGCTATAAAGCTCTGAGTTCTGATTCTGGTGATGTGGGTATTTCTCACAAAATTCTACCCACACTCACTTAAGTTCTTAAAGAGAAAAATGAATTCTCCACCCCACCGCTTGCCACCAAATGTCACGGACCCACCGGTCGCCTGCTCCAATACGTCAATCTGAGCAGCGCCGGCCGTGACTGGGGTTCACTCAGGACACTCGGGTCCTTTCCTTGAGGTACACTGCCACCAGCCAAAACCTGATTTTAGCGCCTGAAACTGCGCAAGGGGCGGCTTGGCTCGCCCCTGACCACACAATACAAGATAACAATGGTAACGTTTTTCAGCCGTTCTCTTCCGAGGCTAATGAGTCTTAGGAACACAGAACCAGAACTGGGAATATGTATTATTTATTCCTAGAAATACTACAGAGCTTTAAACAAAATGCTTACAAGACATTACAATGATTTTAAAAGTACACACAAGTTTTGAATGCAATTTCAGAAATAAAATAAAAAGAGAAAAATGACAGAACCGTATCCTACAATCCTGAAGTGGGGGGGTCCTCCACAAGAAATCTCTCGTCGCCTACAGCCTGCTCGCTTGACCCCCAGGTAGTGACACTGACTATAGGGAGAAGGGTCTTGTTATACCTTGCAGACTCCCTCATCCCTCCCACCCTTGGGATTTTTAACCATTCCCTTGCTGAGCCTAGTGAAGGTCTCCAGATATAGGATCTTTCCCATAAAGAATTTCTCCCTGCTTTGAAGTAGATTTTATACATTCCTCAAGTGATAAGAGGTCATTTAGTGCAGGGCCAGAGCCACTTTGGCCGGTTGGCTGGACACTATTGCTCTCCCCCCCAATCTGGTTTATGAGGGGTCTCAGATCTTATCTTACATCCTAACTCCAGAGGAGTCCACAGATGGCTACACTCCCTGGGTCACCAATAGTCCACACACATAATACATGACATGTTCTGATCTCCCACATAATAATCACAGGCGGCATGATTTTACCAAACATATCAGACATACATTGATTGCACAGATAATCATAACAGGAGGCATACGTTAATTTGATCGATCACCTGATCTGATCGTTACAACTTCCAGGAGCTCTTACCCCCAGCCGATAGCGATTGGCTCGAGGGCACCAATTGTACACACCCAGTGCTCATTAATTAACCTCACCCAGGGGAGTCCAGCCCCCTCATGGGGCCCTCCCCGCCGCATAATTAAGCCTCAATGCCACCAACCTCGAGGACCCCCCTCCGCACAGGCCACTGTGACAAAAAGACATCCTAGCAAATATTCTACCTAAACTATAAAAAATAGGGAAGGGTGGGTGGGAGCTGTTGAGAAAATCTCCCAGTGACCCCTATTTCCTGTCTGAACCCTGCTTATAAACCCCTCCAACACCCCGTTAAGCCCCTCCCCCTATGACCCTCTCCTTAAGCACTCCTCCTATGACTAACTGCTAGTCAGCTCCCTACAAACCCTGTCAGGGGAGCCTACCCCCAGGCTTTGCCTCCAGTCCGGCTCCTACATGACAGGGTATTGTCTAATCGCTGTGCCCAACTATCCCCCCACAAATGACATAACTCTCTTGTTGGATAAAATTGGCCACAGCAGCCATCTTTATTGAACAATACAATTTTAAACAATAATCCAAAAACATTCCCACGGAAGGTGGTCCCCGAGGCCCTCAATAAATATATATCCACACCTCTAAGCACTTCCAGGAGCTCTTACCCCCAGCCGATAGCGATTGGCTCGAGGGCACCAATTGTACACACCCAGTGCTCATTAATTAACCTCACCCAGGGGAGTCCAGCCCCCTCATGGGGCCCTCCCCGCCGCATAATTAAGCCTCAATGCCACCAACCTCGAGGACCCCCCTCCGCCACAAAGCACGAGGTTAAACCCTTAACCCCGTGCGCCCCCCCCCACATCCGGAACGCTGTTTCTATTCCCTCTTGTAGTCCCAAAGACCAAACATCTATCCCCACAGCATTCAGGTGCACACCGTCACCTCTCCAAAATGCCCCGGCACCAGACTCAAGTTCCCTGTGCCTCACCACAACAGCCCCGTTCCTGGCCATAAAACGCCCAATCGCCCTGTTAACTTTTATCCGTGCCTTATTGAGCTTGTCAGCCGACCTCGCATCCCTCCAATAATGGCGTGGCACGATATCCGACCAAACCGTGATCAATTCCAGAAACATTGCCCATAACCGTAGGAGATCAAACTTGATATCCCGTATCAACTCCCTAAATGGTCTGCTCCCAAGGTCATTCCCGCCTACATGCAGAACTAATATGTCGGGAACCCTATCGAGCCGAACAAAACGGTGAAATTCCTGCAGCACTCCACTCCATACCATACCGCGTTTCCCCAGCCAGCAAACCACTGCCTCCTCTCTATCCAAACCCAGCTGGCGGCCGTTCGGTCTGACATCCGCCCGTAAAGCTCCCCAAAAGACATAGGAATGTCCTAAAATCCAAATCAGGCACGGAGGCTGCCCTAAAACAGAAAAAACACGGTCAACCTCAACAATCCCCTAAACGAACATAAGACCGAAAGCGAGACGATTCCCACCGCCCAATACGCTTAATCAACTCATCCCCAAATCCCATTCTAGCAGCCTCAGTTGCGGCCCCAATGCGGAAAGAGTGACCCGCGTATTCCTCCCCCTTGAGGCCCAACGTCCGCAGGACTGCTCTAAACACACTTGTGAACTGAAACCGTGATAAAAAGGATCCATTCGCATGCATCAGCAAAGGATCCCTTTCCCTGCCCACTCTGACCTCCTTAAATATCCTCAGCCGTGCCACCGGGCACATATCCGACCCTGGTACAGAGAAGAGAACTACCTTCTTCCCCCTCCCTAACTGATCCGTCTTAGACCTCCTCACCACTAGCTCCACCCTATCCGAGTATAAATCCACATCCTCTCCTAACAAACCTCCCGGCCTGGAGACGCTTGGACTCACGAGCTCCCCAATCCGCAGTGCCCCGAAGAAGGCAAGCGAAAAAGCTACCCCGAACAACCTTTCCTCGAAATTGGAACTACAGACCTCCCCTAACTTCATGCCCATATTCTGTAACAACTGGAAAGACACCGGCCTTCTCTGATCCTGTACGACATGGCCTCTCCTCCAACCTTTCAAAGCCTGCGCAATCAGGAAATTCTTAGTGACGTCAGGCCTGCCGCCTGCACGAAACCCAAAAGCCAATCCCGCCATGCAGCGCGTGATTTTTGCCACTGACCAACCAATCTCCTTACAATGGCCTATATATAGCAAGACAGCCAACTCGTCATCATCCTCCTTCAGACCTACTACCTCACGCCATTCTGACCAGCTCCGCCATTCCTGATTGTATGCCGACCACGTATTCGGGGCCAAGGATTCCCTGATGAGCTGGTCGACTACCCGTCCAGCAGAGCCCAGAGCCGACTTGGGAACCCGGTCCCCTCCCTGTCCGCCTCTGGTGCCAACTCCCGAAAACGCTCCCACTGTGAACGAGATAAAGCATCCGCAATGCCGTTAGAGACACCGGGAACGTGCCTAGCCACAACCCACAAATTCAAAGCCAGACATTCCAACACTAACTGCTGCAAAATGGTGACCACTGGCGGTGAAGATGCCGACAACTGGTTAATAGCCATGACAACCCCCAAATTGTCGCAGTGAAAACAAATCTTCCTATTCCGGAATAGCTCCCCCCAAACAACTACCGCAACCAAGATAGGAAACAACTCCAACAATGCCAAGTTTTTTACCATGCCTCTCTGCACCCAAGACTCCGGCCACCGGCCTACACACCAATGTCCCTGGCAATATGCCCCGAACCCACCACTCCCGGCCGCGTCTGTGAAAAGGTCTAGCTCAGTAGCGACGCACGTGTCTGACATCCACAAGGCTCTGCCGTTAAAAGCTTCCAAGAAAGTTGCCCACACCCGCAAGTCCCCTTTCAATTCCCTACCTAATCTGACAAAATGATGAGGAAGAACCACCCCTGCTGTCGCTGCTGCCAGCCTCCTGCTGAAAATGCGGCCCATAGGCATAATGCGACACGCAAAATTCAATTTGCCCAGCAAGGATTGCAATTCCCTCAATCTAATCTTCTTCAACAGCAATGCCCTCCCTACCTCGGCCTTCAAACCCAGCAATTTCTCCTCGGGCAAGCGGCACTCCATATTCTCGGTATCAATGACAATACCCAAAAAACTGATCACCGTTGCAGGGCCCTCCGTCTTACCTGGAGCAAGCGGGACCCCAAAGTCTGCCGACACCCTTTCAACAGTCCTCAACAATAAGTCACATACTACTGTCCCCCCAGGACCAATACATAAGAAGTCATCTAGGTAATGAATAACTGAACTACACCCAGAGACATCCTTAACCACCCACTCCAAAAAGGAACTAAAGGCCTCAAAATAAGCACATGACAAAGAACAGCCCATCGGTAAACAACGATCAACAAAAAACTTCCCGTCCCAACAACATCCCAACAAACGCAAACTGGTTGGGTGAACCGGCAGCAAACGGAATGCCGATTCAATATCAGTCTTTGCCAACCTGGCCCCTTTCCCAAACCGCTTCACCCACTGAACAGCCGCGTCAAATGATGTATAAACCACCGAGCAGATGTCGGGATCAATGCCATCATTGACCGACGCCCCTTTTGGAAACGATAAATGGTGGATAAGGCGAAATTTGTTCGCCTCCTTTTTAGGTACCACCCCAAATGGAGAGACTATCAAATCTGGCCATGGTGCTGACCCAAAAGGTCCGGCCATACGACCCAGCTGCACCTCCTTAAGCAGTTTTTCCTGCACCACCTCTGGATGCTCCCTCGCAGACTTCAAATTCCTCCTAAAGCTCCCTGAAAACTGCACATCAGAGGGTATCCTAAAACCTTCCCTAAACCCCTCCTCCAACAACACAGCTGTCTGCTGGTCAGGATACCTATGCAGATAGCCCAGCATCCTTTCCAGTCGAACTGGTGTCTCCCCCTTTTGAATTACCGTCCCGTGACTTCCCTCTGAAGCATTTATTTGCACCATGGGTCCCTCCACACGAGGAACATTCATGTTTAAATTTGCATTTTGCCCCAAACCGACATGACCCGTCATTAAAGGCAAAGCAGAGTCCCTTCTGCATGGCCGTCCCATTTGTGGCCTCCCTCGGCCCCCCCCCGTCCCCACGAAAGGGCTGCCCACTTTTTGTGGGAGCCGTCACCTTTAACCATAAAGCAATATCCTTATGGTCCCAACGTATGTTAGGGCGAACCGCCTTCCTCTGCCTAAACTGCTCATCGTACCTGAGCCAAGCCAAGCCCCCATACACACGGTATGCCTCTCCTATCGCATCCATGTAACAAAACAAGCCTGAACAATTGTCAGGTGCCTTTTCCCCAATCACACTAGCCAAAATAGCAAATGCTTGCAACCAGTTCGTGAATGACCGCGGTATCAGCCGATACCGCCGCCGTTCCTCCTCCTCCTTCTTCTCCTCCTTACGGGGCCTATCCAGATTAAAACGCTCTAAAGGGAGCAATGAAAATATATCGACGTACTCCCCTTTCCAAATCTTCTCCCTCACCTCCTGCTTCAGGTGGGCCCCCAAAGGACCCTCAAAGCATACATACACCTCCCCTTTCGCAGTGTCACTGAGCCTCCCACTCTCCTCCTGCGTCCCAACACTGCCCCCTTCTGCCCCTGCACTACTGCTACTTTGCTCACCGCCGGATACCGGCACCCCGCTGCTCACCGGCACCCCACTGCCAATCGGCACCCCACTGCTAACCGACACACTATTACTGACTGGCACATTAATGCTAGCTGGTGTGCCTGCATTCTGCGGCACCCATGCTGCCGCCGGGGACGGCCCCACCCCCTGCCGCAAACCCACCAACCAATCTGCAAACCCACTCAATAATTCAGTAAAACCTCTACTCATTTCCCCTTGGAGGGCTAACCCTCCCCCCCCCCTGACTCTGCGCTAAAGCATTAACAGACATAGAGACAGACTCACCAGGCTGCCTGGGGGCTGTGAACCCAGCAGCCGCAGGTCCAGTGTCCTGACGAACTCCAGCCAATGGGGAAGGACCAGGTATTTCTCCATCATCTGCTGACGCTGCCATCTCTCTTCTCCTGTCATCCCGACCCTCAGGTACAGCACCAGCCGGCGTGACCTCGTTGGAGGCGGAGCCAGCTGTGCGCCTCTCGCTCCGTGTACCAGGCCTGCGGTCCTCAGCCTGTACTTCTGCCTCCCTGGCACGACTCACCCCGCGCTGGGCAGCAGCATGCCCCGCATGCCCCACCGCACCAGGTCCAGTACCACGCGACGCCGGATCTTCTTGCACGTGGGGGGGATCCCCCCCGCGCGGAGGGTTCCGCCTGCTGGGTGGATTCCTCCCAGACCTGGTCCTGCGGGCGGAAGGTGCCCGGCCCGCAGCCTGGCCTGGAGGGTCCCTGGGGGACACAGATGGGCTAAAGCGCTCCGGAGGCCTGGACCTCCGAGGCCGTGCACCCGCTGGAGCAGCCTCTTGCGTTGCTGCTCCCAGTCCCCCCAGCAGACCTGACATCTGCTGCTGCAGCCACTCAGTCCCTCTGGTGCCAGCTGCCTCCCTGAGGGCAGCAAGCGCAGCGGATACCTCTGCATCAGCGTTGCCTGGGGAAGCCATGGGAGATGTCACGCTGCTTAGCTGTTGAGAAAATCTCCCAGTGACCCCTATTTCCTGTCTGAACCCTGCTTATAAACCCCTCCAACACCCCGTTAAGCCCCTCCCCCTATGACCCTCTCCTTAAGCACTCCTCCTATGACTAACTGCTAGTCAGCTCCCTACAAACCCTGTCAGGGGAGCCTACCCCCAGGCTTTGCCTCCAGTCCGGCTCCTACATGGTCACTGCTGCAAATGAAATGTTGGCTACTACCAGTTGCATATATTATGCATCAATGCAGTAATCTGTTATATTCTGTCTTGTAATACCTAGCATGGAATAATATCACCTGACGTACCATAACATAATCATCAAATCACAGCACAATACAAGAATGAGCTTTCTTTGCTATGAAAAGTGCAACAACTAAAGTGTCCACAAGATGGCGGTCTGCTTGTTCAGTCTGAGCTCATAATAACTGTTCTGTGTGTGAATGCCCTACAGAGGGCGCTGTAAGGGAAACTTGTACTGTGCACAGTATATACAGTAACATAACATACTGTATGGTTCCAATTAAAGGTGCAGTAGAGCAGTGGTTTTCAACCTCGGTCTTTAAGTACCATGTAGCAGTGCACATTTTCCAGATCACCCGGCAGGTGCACAGGTGCATTCATTATTCACCGACACTTTTTAAAAGATCACAGGTGGAGCTAATTATTTCACCTGTGATTTTATGTGGAGATCTGGAAAACGTGCACTGCTAAGGGACCTTGAGTATCGAGGTTGAGAACCACTGTAGTAGAGCATGGACCGGGAGCTGTGTAGTTACTTTCAGTTTCCTCACTACTGTGCGGTGCAGCCCAGGACCAGCGGAGCAAAATGAAGACAGAGGGAATCACAGGGGGTAAGTTACTTCAGCCTCCCCTGTCAGGCTCCCAGGTGTTTTACCAGCCCAGCAGGGCAGCCAGGGGTCCGAGAAGGGGGAGGAGCTACACAGCACTGTACTGTGCCAGGCCATCCAACAGCATGAGCAGGGGAGGAGACCTCCAGCACCAGCCTGAGCCACCTTAAATGGTAAGTGTGACTCATGATGGCAGAGGCACTGTGTGTGTGTGCATGTGTTTGTGAGTGTGTATGTATGTGTGTGTGTGTGAGTGTGTATGTATGTGTGTGTGTGTGAGTGTGTATGTATGTGTGTGCATAACTGATAAATATTTTTGACTGCATGATTGTGTGCATGTGTATGTTTAGATGTGTGAAAATATGTTTGGAAAGTAAATGTGCATGTCAATAGGTGTGTTATTGTGGGTGCCGGACGGGTTCCCGACGTCGGGATCCCAACTGTCAAAATGCCGACAGCCGGGTGCCCGACGGACACCCGCTATTTTCCCTCGTGGGGGTCCACGACCCCCATAGAGGGAGAATAGAATAGGTGGCTCGCCCTCCGCTCCCCCTCCGCAGCCTCACCCTAACCTACCTTCTCGCAGCCTAACCCCAACCTCCCCCTCCGCAGCCTCACCCTAACCTCCCCTCCCACAGCCTGACCCTAACCTCCCCCTCCGCAGCCTAACCCTAACCTCCCCCTCCCACAGCCTGACCCTAACCTCCCCCTCCCGCAGCCTAACCCTAACATCCCCTCCCGCAGCCTCACCCTAACCTCCCCCTCCGCAGCCTAACCCTAACCTCCCCTCCCGAAGCCTCACCCTAACCTCCCCTCCTGCAGCCTAACCTCCCCCCCTGCAGTCTAACCCTAACCTCCCCTCCTGCAGCCTAACTCTAACCTCCCCTCCTGCAGCCTAACCCTAACCTCCCCTCCCGCAGCCTAACCCTATCCTCCCCCTCTGCAGCATAACCCTAACCTCTCCTCCTGCAGCCTGATCCTAACCTCCCCCTCTGCAGCCTAACCTCCCCTCCTGCAGCCTATCCCTAACCTCCCCTCCTGCAGCCTAACCCCCCCTCCTGCAGCCTGACCCTAACCTGCCCTCTCCCTAATCTGCACTTTCAAAGCCTAACCCTAACCTCCCCTAAGGCAGCCTAACCCAAACCTCCCCTCCAGCAACCTAACCCTAACATCCCCTCCCACAGTCTAAACCTAACCTGCACTCCAGCAGCCTAACGCTAACCTCCCCTAACCTGCACTCCAGCAGCCTGACCCTAACCTCTGCTAACCCTAACCTGCACTCCAGCAGCCTAACCCTAACCTGCACTCCAGCAACCTAACCATAACCTCCCCTCCCGCAGCCTGACCCTAGCCTGCACTCCTGCAGTCTGACCCTAACCTCCGCTAACCCTAACCTGCACTCCAGCAGCCTAACCCTAACCTGCACTCCAGCAGCCTGACCCTAACCTCCGCTAACCCTAACCTGCACTCCAGCAGCCTAACCCTAACCTGCACTCCAGCAGCCTAACCCTAACCTGCACTCCAGCAGCCTAACCCTAACCTGCACTCCAGCAGCCTATCCCCAACCTCCCCTAACACAGCCTAACCCTAACCTCCCCTCCCGCTGACTAACCCTAACCTGCACTCCAGTAGCCTGACCCTAGCCTCCCCTCCCGCAGCCTAACTATAACCTCCCCTAATGCAACCTAACCCAAACCTCTCCTCCCACAGCCTAACCTCCCCTCCCGCTGACTAACCCTACCCTGCACTCTAGCAGCCTAACCTCCCCTAACCTGCACTCCATCAGCCTAACTCTAACCTGCACTCCAGCGGCCTAGCCCTAACCTCCCCTAACCCTAACCTGCACTCCAGCAGCCTGACCCTAACCTTCCCTAACCCTAACCTGCAACGCATGATCCACTGACATTATTTTCTCAGTAAAACCGCTCCTCGATCCCCACCATGTTTAAGTGGGGGGATGTAGTCATATGTGGAACCCCACTGCAGTGGTGCCCCTTGTTTACAGACCCTCAATAGCAAGCCAGCACGGCCTAAGCCAACCCTTTTTGCTCATTGACTGGGGCAGAAGGGGTTAAGGAGGAGTGAAGGGTTAATCTGCCCTGCAAGTGTCCAAGCTCACCTGCAAGTGAGAAGAGCATGCAACCCTGCTGATTGGTTGCTCCGCAGCACGAAGAGGAGGGGTGAGGGGTCAGCCTGGAGCAGACTGGCGCGTATGGAGTGAGCAGCAGGGCGGTCAATTTGTAGATAACGTGTGAGCAGCCAAGGAGAGGAGAGCCTGCTTCCCCCAGCGCAGCGCTGAGCGGGAGTGCTGGAGGAGAAGCCGCTGACTGGACACTGAAGACTGCAGTGTCCTGGTCAGCGGGAGAGAGGAGACCAGGTGCAGGAAGCAAGGAAGCATGCAGGGGAGCCCAGTGGTGACTGACAGCCGGCGTCCCCGGCCAGCAGAGGACGAGCCGCGCAGAGAGCCGGAAGGCCCTGGCTGGAGGGAAGAGGAGAGACATGGCACCGTTGGAGCACCGGAGCAGAGCGGTGACCCCGCTGACCTTGGGAGCAGAAACCGGAGTAACAGAGGGAATCGTTACTGGCTGGAGCCAGCATCGGCAGCAGTAGACCCAAGTACCCAACTCCTAAGCTGACCCGCTCATGTGCCGACCCAACTAGAAACCCCCGCTGAGACCCCGCTCCAGAGACACTGTCTCCTCTGCCTACCCTGTATCCCTGCTGCCCACAGCCACAATTGCCTTAAGGCCTTGGTGCCCAGAAGCACTACGAACCCCTATTGGCCATCCAGCAGCCACCTGTGCCTTCTGCCCTATTACCCGTGCCTCTCTGGCCCCACCGCCAGGGTTATTGTTCTAATAAGACTACCCTTACAGCCTGTTTTACTGCATTTCCAACAGGGAGTTACCCCAGGGAACGGGAACTCGCTTGTCCCTCTTGTGAGGACCATTAACATTTATTGGTCTATATAAAAGTAATGTGCACTAAAATACTAATCCACTAGTGAGGATTTGTTCTTCGTGGGACCTTTATCCAAAGTCAGGAACTGTGTTTTGCATCAGGGACTACAGTTTAGTATATGTAGGGTGTGTAGCGCCACCTGGCGGACATTCTGTGTTATAGGATTTCAGATGCAGTGAAGTGTTTAAGTGGCAAACTCATTCTTATTAATATTATTCTCTTTAATATCGTTCTCTTTCAATGTCTTTCTGATTGTCATTATTATGATGTCACTTTATATGCAAACGGTTTGTTTTATTGCCTCTTGGTAGAGTTGGTAATGACTGCTGTAGCCTGGCCATTGATTCATACTGAGGTGGTCATTGCCGAGGCAGCACTTGCTACTTTTAAATTTGGACTGGGAAGGATCTCTGTTTATGCTGCCACACTCCCTGCCAAACCCTGGAAATCATCCCGTTCATTGCCACCTTGTCCGGATTGCTTTCAATATCCCCCTCCATTGGGGAATTATTTCCACCATACACCTGTGGTTCTACCATCCGCATCATTGTGAGGACCTTTCCACAAACAAGGAATTCGATCATACTCCAGCGTGAGACCGACCACAATAAACCAACAGCAACCAACGCACTCTAGTGAGGACTCCCCCATTGGAACCAGATCTTCCTCCAGCGTTCATTTTGCACAATAAAGGACGGCCCACTGCAAATACCATCTTTATTGGGCACCTTCAAGGGATTCCAAACCCTTCAACTCCAGGGACACATACGGCAGCATTTCAGAGACATAAGTATTACCTCCTTGTCCAATTTTATTGTCATTGTTACATTGTATTGTTATTTTTTATTATCTATGTCTTTCCAGCTGTTATTTTAACTTATATAATATTAAATTTGTACTATCCAATTGATCCAGTTCTAGCGCTCCACAACCCTTTTTTTCTCTATTCTTATCCCTAGAGGGTTAACACCCCTCAAGCAGGAGCAGCTTAGCAACACACCCCACAGGGCGCCTATTCCTACTCTGAGTACCCCATCTCGAGTATACCCACTTTTTCTAACTCCCACATATAATTGATAGAGATTCAATGTCCTCAGACTTGAAGGCAAGGGAAGATCCGTGCAGCTGCAGAGAGGAAGAATGAAGGAAGTTTCAGTTGGATTGCAGAGGCATCCAAGCATATAGGTACGTACGTAGTTCCCCGGACACTGAAAGTCAGTTAAATCCATCAGTGAAAGCTCATCCAGGAATTTAGCATCCATAAGCGTCCCAGAGGTCAAAGGATTGTTGTATAGAGGCGTAATCGTCTCCTGTCCAGGAGTATATTTATCTGGAGCATAAGAAGCGGGGCAGATATATCCCTTCACATCATCAGCAATGCAGTAAGGATCCGCTGTGTGGAAGCAGTGATCGCTTCAAGTACTGTATGAAAGTCCGGCATCTTTAAGTATATCTAGCACACACTCCAGAAGACTAACAAGAGCAGGTTAGTGGTGGCCAGCACACTACAATCAGCTATAATGTACAAGACGGAATGCAGAGCAGTGTCTAAGTGCCCCAGAAAATATTACTAAAATACTGAACTGTAGAAGCTACTGCAGTAACCATCAATTAGATTATTAATAGTTTCCAGGTATTGGGTGCTCAGATCAGTCAGATAACTGCCTAGAGTCCCCCAGGGATTAGATAAGCACAGCACAGAGCAGGGTCCTTGTAATGGCAAGAAAAGGAGGGAACGACTCTCTTTTTTTGGGGCACTCTTTGGTTGTGATTACATGCAGTAATCAGTTGAAAACTTCTATCCAAAGTATATTTTGGAGGTCAATGGTTGGGTCAGGGTGGGATGTTTATATACAGGCTCAAAAAGGATACTGATAGTTCTACCGGCTCCTTCGTTGGAGCCCTCCTATGGGGACAAGGTCCTTTTGATGGAGCTATATGTGCACAATGGGAAATGCTAGTCACACTTAGAAAGATGAGATGGAATGATCCATCCCCTGGGTAAGTTGTATGTATTTAAAAATTCACTTTTATTCAATTGTCAGGGGGTTCGTGCCTGCACGGAGTGCCAGCTATCCTGAGGGAAACTTCGGAGGGAACCAGCTACTAGATGGTTCGATTAGTCTTTCGAACCCCCTGACAATTGAATAAAAGTGAATTTTTAAATACATACAACTTACCCAGGGGATGGATCATTCCATCTCATCTTTCTAAGTGTGACTAGCATTTCCCATTGTGCACATATAGCTCCATCAAAAGGACCTTGTCCCCATAGGAGGGCTCCAACGAAGGAGCCGGTAGAACTATCAGTATCCTTTTTGAGCCTGTATATAAACATCCCACCCTGACCCAACCATTTACCTCCAAAATATACTTTGGATAGAAGTTTTCAACTGATTACTGCATGTAATCACAACCAAAGAGTGCCCCAAAAAAAGAGAGTCGTTCCCTCCTTTTCTCTCTACATACATTTACTCTCTAGGGCGCACCTCCACTCCTTTGATCTCTAGGGAACCTCCTGTTCTCATACCATTGATTAATTGTGGACGCAAAGATTAATAAAATTACATTTATTCACATATACTCAAACCTGTGCACTGGTCCATCTTCCCCTTCCCCTCTTCCCTCCAAGTCCTTGTAATGGCGGCCAGGTGACCACCCGGATAACTCAGGAGAGGCGCTGCAGCCCCCAAAGAGCTCACACTGGCCTCAGGCAGAGGGATGGTAGCCTCAGCAGCAGGGGAGCACCCAGCAACGGACCCCGCTCAAGTCTCAGTTGGACAGCAGGCAGTAGTTCCACCGGGTTGATCAGCCCTCTATATGGTGCGCCACAGGGGCCGCTCACCAAGATGGCGCCCGGGTGCAGTTAGGATGGAGCCGCGGAGGTGAGCCAAGCAACACGGACTGCCTAGATGTCCCGGGAGGGTCGCTCAGTGTGGGAGATGTCCTCCTCAGCAGCGCGTGCAGCCACAGGCGCCGCCCGCAGTCAGGACTGCTCAGGGAGCCGCCGGAGGTGAAGAAGGCAAGATGGCGCCCGGCAGCACAAGGATGAATGGGCCCGAGCAGCAGCATTAGGTCAGATGAATCATGCAGCAGAGCCACGGAGGGCACAGGTGAATCAGGGCAAGCTCTGGAGGGTAAGTGGAAGGGAGTGGGAGATCCACCACCGATAAAGAAGGATAAGTATCAGGATAGTAGCGGAGCCCACACCAAACACGTCCACTCATGCACTTGGTCAAGCCACGCCCCTGGTCATTGGCTATTTAGTTGTCCAGGAATATTCACATGCCACTCCTTTATTTGATGTTTGCACATGTACTTGAATATATTGCAGCAATTGCACTACGTTTTTTCAAAAAATAAATATTCATTGCTGCCAGTTGTGGTTGCTCTCCTTGTGTGTCCTCTCCCAGGGTGTCCGATCCCCTGCCTTCGGTGCCTCTCCGTCAACTAACAAGGGCCGTGAAGAATCCAGAATCCGCTGCTGTGGTCTGATCCAGATCCAGGTACGCCATCTCACACCACAACGTTACAGGGGCATTGTCATACTATCATGCAATATCTAATTGACACTAAACTATGTTTACATTCCAGGAAATGTCTGGCGACAGGCTGCTCACTCTCGCCTGTCTCTAATGCCAATTTGATCTCCGATCTGTGAGCAGCCATTCGCTCACGGAACGTCCGTTCTGTTTTCCCGTTGTATGACATGCCACAGGGGCATACTATCTCATATACCAGGAATCTCATTTTACATGTGAGAAGAAACCTAATTTCAAAAATGCGTCCTGATAATGTATGGGTAAAACTGTCACCTTTAATAAAAAACCACACGTGGTGCCTTCGCAACCAAAGCAACCACTTTTGGCTTGTAAAAATGTTTGGGTTTACATGAAACCTTAGACATATCCGTGTGCACCAGATAATCCTTTAAATTTCTACTTCTCTTATAGCAATTTAGGAATCTAGTGTTACCTAAGTGGGGCGTGGCTTGGCCGAGCATGTGAGTACACGCTGACTCCGAGAGCTCCCCAGTAATCCTATTAAAAATCCTTATTCCTGCAACCTTTATATACCTGAGTTGCCCCCAAACCAAGTGCAGAGCCCCACCGCTGCACATAAGGGTGCGAGGGCTGTGTGCTGTGTCCCTCGTGTAACCTCACTCCCAACCCCAACCGAAATCATACTCAGAGACAGTGCGTGGGATTGAATCATTGGCCACAGTTTATTTACCACACCTTAATTACCTTTTGCAGGGTAGGGACAGAGAACAGTGGGCAAGGCAAGAAACCTGTCAATGGCCTACATTGACTTAAACCGCGGGTCGTGCCCCCCGCCTACGCTGTAGGCCCTTGGCTACGCCCCTTACCTGTGAGCCAGCCCCCGCCGATCACCCGTTGGCTGGCGCGCAGCCGGTTGGCCCGCCGTCGACAGCTGGAGCCTGGCGTGCGGCCCGACCGAGGGTGAATCTGCAAACCTCAGCTGGCTCCTCCTGTCCCGATGCCTTGCGCACTGCTTCTTCCCGCCACCGAGGCCCCTCTACCTGCCCAGGGGCCGAAAAACCCCCACCCTGCCGCCTCCACTTATTTTTGCCCCCCGGCACCTTTGCCGTGCATTGCCGAACGGGTCTCTATCGCCCAGCGACAGGTGCACCTGTCTGACCAAAAATACCTTAGTTCAGGCTGCTGACCATATGGTCTAGTTGCAGCCCTGGCCTCCACCCTATTCATGCGGGAATGGCCACCGCTCCGTACATGCCTCTCCTCTTTGGGCCCTGTGCTTACCCGGCACGCTTGTGCTGCACTGTTGATGACCGGCCTCACATATAGCTTGCCTGAGTTGTGTGCCAAACCTTTCGATTTGCTAGCCAACATGCCCTCTTTGGAATTGCTGCAAACTGTCGCTTGTCCGGGGGGGAGCCCTTGCTATGCACCGGCATTGCTCCTCACCCGGCGGCCTGATTTCCATGTAGTCGGGGCCGGTTGCCCCGGGCATGCCGAGGCCTTGTTGCGCCTGTACAGCTGCCACGTTGCACCCGTACGGCTGCGCCCAGCTTCTACCCTACCAATCCGTTTTGTGTCTATGCACTTTGCACTGGCCCCTGCTGCTGCTTACCGCCACATTTTTTGCGCTACCGCCATCCCCACAGCGAGCTTAGCTCTTGCTAGGGGCTCGGTAACCCGGCATGCATCGCTAAAGGCCCCTGTGCTGCTTCACTGAATGTGACCTGGCCGGATTGTCGACATTTCTAGCATGAATATCTACCCCTAGATGTCGAGGCTCGAATGCTTGCCTTTTTCCATGTCCTGCCCCTTATTATTGCTTGCACTGAAAAAGACTCTGCATTGTCTTAATCTAGATTCCCGGCACACCTATGGCCGCCCGCATGGCGCTCACCCAGGCCTTGGCGGCCTTCTTTCCCTTTAGAATCATCAGGCAAGCCGCTGCCTGGAAGCTTACCTCCTGCAGCTGCCCTTCACTTGAATCCAGCTTCACTGGGCAGACTTGTACGCCCTCCATGTTCTGTTGCGCTCGCATGGGGAGTTGCTACCTTGCGTGCTCCTAGCTACGGCTGGATAATACGTTCCCTACCGTTTCCCACTCCCGGCGCCTTCCTTTGGCCTAAACTTAATATTGGTGCTGTGCCGGGATGCTGCGACCGACTACCAGGACACCTAATGAGCGGCGGTGCTGCTACCTGCTGGCTGTTCACCGCCTGAACAACTGCCCGATTGTCGCCCGCCAGACTGACTCAGTCTGTTGGTGAGCTCTTCTCTGCCCAAGTTGTTGCTGGCACAACTATTGGGCATAGCTCCATGCTGCTCCATGGCCTCCCACTAGGGTTTCCCCTCAGCGGCCACCGCTCTTCCGGTGGACCATCAGCTCCGCAGCTTCTGGCCCTTGCGGCATCTACGAATAACTGGAATTTAAACTTCCCAATACTGACTGCCCGCGGCATGACTTTCTTTGCCCTAATACTTTTACCCAGGCTCCCACTGGGGGAATGACCGTGTCAATTTCTGTGGCCCGGTACGAGGGGAACGTAATGCCCCCCCCCCCGCGCCTCTGGCAGGACTGGCATTCTGTAGGTTTCACCGCAAGTGACAGCATAGCGATGACCCGGGGGGTCCCTGCCCCGCCGGATCTCATCGGAGGCATGCTATCGCCCTTGACCCTATGCGCTCCTGCGGGAAGGAGCCGAATGCTTGGTAGCGAAACCCATGAGATGTCGCAATTCTAACCAAACCTTTTCCTATGAAAACAGACGTCAAGCTCCTTCCCATGAGGCTAAAAGTTTTGAGGCTAAAAAGCCTTCAAACGCTGAGGGTGCAACCTAAAAGCTGAATTAATGTCTAAACGTCTGCCTCCGTGCTCCCTGGCCCTGCGCTCTTATCCTCCTGACCGCTGAGTCAATAAATGACGGGTGCTGGCTGAGCCCGGGCCTCCCTGGTTTACCCCTTGGGACCGAAATTGGCGGGGTTAGGTAAGGCGCTGCCTCCCTACCCTATGCCATTTTCGTGCTAATCTCCCTGATGGCTTAAGCCCGCCCATGTATTTGCCAGTCCCTGATGCTGCAGATTTTCTTGCTGGCTAATTATCCCCTTTGTCTGCTGTGCTTCTTAGCGCTGGAGACTAAACATGCATGCCCTTTAAAGAAGGGCCCTGCATTTCCATCCGGGCTTACCAAGCCATGTAAGTGAACTAACACCTCGGCCGATGTTCCAATGTCCCTTACCCCTTGGCTGGTGTAGGTAGCTCCGGTCAGTGCCCTGTAACTGACCCAAAACCATCCATCTCACTGTGGTGCCCCCTTGCGCCGTGGCTGCAGACCTACGCTGCTGTGCTGAAAACAATTTTTCACCTGACTGCTGCCATCTCTAGGCACGCTCCCTTTTCCTTAATCCATTCTGCCTGCCTGTTTGCTAACGCTCTGCCCTGTTCTGACCATTTACCAATGCTCCACATGCACAAGGGCATGCCGCTGGGCTCTTCCAGCCGAGCGATGCTGGGGCTGTTGCCGTGGCACGAGGGGTGATTGATTGCCCCTCCCCTGCGCCCTTCCACACAAGGGGATGCTGCGCTGCCGGGACTCCCCCCTTGCCTCCCAACTCTTCCATGAAATGCCATGATATCCATGAGAACATTACTTGTACTGATCTCTCTAACCATGCATACCCTATGGCCCTGCCTATGCGATACAGATTGCCCAACCTTTGGGGGTGCGGAGAACGCAGCCCCCCCTCCTCCTCCCGGACCTAGCATAGCATCTGTGTGCCTGTTCTCACTATGGGGGTGAGAGGAACTGAACCCCCCCCCCCCCCTCTCCCTTCCTCCCAGACCCAGCATAGGATCTGTGTGGCTGTTATCACTATGGGGGGTGAGAGGAACACAACCCCCCCCCCCCCCTCTCCCTACCTCCCAGACCCAGCATAGGATCTGTGTGGCTGTTATCACTATGGGGGGTGAGAGGAACACAACCCCCCTCACCCTTCCTCCCAGACCCAGCATAGGATCTGTGTGGCTGTTATCACTATGGGGGTTGAGAGGAACACAACCCCCCATCCCCCTCTCCCTTCCTCCCAGACCCAGCATAGGATCTGTGTGGCTGTTATCACTATGGGGGGTGAGAGGTACACAACCCCCCCCCCCCCCTCTCCCTTCCTCCCAGACCCAGCATAGGATCTGTGTGGCTGTTATCACCCTGGGGGGTGAGGGACACCACCTCCCCCCTCCTTCCTAGGCCAGCAGGGCTACTTCTTGCCGTGAAAACCATGGCAACTACTCACCTGCCCTCTGGCCGTATAACAAAGGAATTCCTATGGTCTCTCAGGAATGACTTAAACTGTCCCTTATACTTCATTGCGCGCGACAATCCATAGCCAATGTCCTTAAAAACGGTTTTACGGTGGCTAAATTATGCCCCTCTTGATGGCCGTAAGGCCCTGCCTTTTAATATAGATTGCACGTATGTTGTTTTGTTGTCACTCTGTACCGGGACGCGTGCCTTTTTTGACCCGTCCTAGGCACACCTACAACATCACCCATAGCATTGCTAGTATTTGGTTCTCATAATGCATAACCTTCTAGCATTGCTAAACATTCTACATCCCTTGGCATGCTACCTAGCATTGCTAACATTCTGGGTAATTATTGCCCTCCGTTCTTGGCATATTATATCCTGGATAATGCATACTGGCATACTATTATTATTATAATAATCCTTCCTTTATATGGTGCCACAGGGGTTATGCTATAAGGCCCTGCCTTTTAATATAAGTGCATTTTGCAACCCATCCTAGGCACCCCTACAGCGTCGCCCATAGCATTGCTAGCATTCTGGTTCTCATAATGTATAACTTTCTAGCATTGTTAAACATTCTACGTCCCTTGGCATGCTACCTAGCATTGCTAACATTCTGGGTAATTATTGCCTCCCTTTCTTGGCATATTATATCCTGGATAATGCATACTGGCATACTATTATCATTATTATTATCATTTATTTATAAGGCGCCACAAGGGAAACAGTAACTACCATTGCTAACATTCTGGATAATGTATATACAGCTCATGGCATAGTACATAGTATTGCCAACTTTCTGTATACTATCTACCTCGGCATACTACACGTTTTTCAGGTTATCAACATTTGTCTTACCAAATCCTGTGCGTCGTTTGTTTTGCTCCTGCTTCGATCTTGGAAACCCTCTTCTCATGCCACCCGTTACCCACGCCGAACAATGCGCAAGGAGGTGAGCAAATGGATTCTGGCTGAGACGCCGTGAATGCTGAAGCCACGCCGATCATAGCGGTGCCCGTACTTTGCTGTCCTTGCCTGTTCGCTGTGGCCAGATGGCCTGCCTTGATGCCTTCTCGACCTGATGAATGTGCTCCTTCCGTGTGGGTATTTGCTCATCTGTGGTGATGTGCTCCTATCTGGTGATCCACGAGTGTCGCCAAGGCCCCAGCCTCGCCGTGTTTCCTTGCCCGGCTCCTGACGCCACACATAGGCGGACTCTGATGCCCTCTGCTGTATCCCCTCCATCTGTGCTGATAAACATGCTCACCCTGATAAAAATATTGCTCCTGCCTCTTCTAAACGAAGTGTGCGGCTGCAGCCGGCCCTTACTGCTGCGCTGTGGTGTTAGCTGCTCTGCGCTGGTGAATGTTGAACACTTTGATGAGATGCGGCCACTAGGGGGAGCCCCTTCTGGCCGAACTCCTCTGCTGTGGCTGAAATCCTCCCCCGCTTCCTCAATGAATCTGCTGCTGCCTTTGTCCTCCTGGACTCCTCCCCCACTTCCTCCTTGTGCTCATGCTGGCTATGGGAACCAGGCCTGGGAGCTGCATGGCAAATGGCTGGATTCTGCTTCTGTACTCACTCAGATGGCGTGGATAGGTTTCCCCATGTCTTCTGGTGACGACGTTGCTATTGCAGTTTTCCCGGCAGCTGCGAGGCGGGATGACACAGACTGCTGCTGCTCAGCTCCGATCCCTGACTGGAAGCCGCTGGTGATTTTCGCTCCTCCGTCTGTATCCTCTGCCTGAGCCATGTCTTCATGCTGCTGATATGCTGGTTGTGGCCTCTCCTCTCGAGCCGTATGGATGCTGGCTGTATGCTGCCTCAGTCGCTGAAGCCCCTTCCACACTTTTTCCGTTTGCCCGCAGCTGTGAAGCAGTATGACAAAGACTGCTAATATCCTGCTCTGGTCCCTGGCTGATGGATATCCCCTTTGGTGCTCAAAGCTAGGTAAGGAGACATTGCCCTTTGTCCTCTCAGTGGCTTGTGCTTCGGCTGCAAGCTGCTGATGCTGCTTGGGGAGGTCTGCTTCCTGGCTCTGCTTGTGCTGAATGCTGCCTCCCCCACTGGCCTGGCTATTTAAACCCCTCCCGGCCAGACTCCCCCCTGCTCTCCCTGACTGGCTGGCCGGAGCACCCGGTGTGAAAAGGGGGGGGGGGGGTCAGGCATACCTGCCTGCCCCCTGACCCTCATGCCGTTCGGACTGCGGTACGCCACTGCCCCGCCCCCCTATGCCGCTCCGTGCGCCATTTTGGCTGCCTGCGCTCCCTGAGACACTGCTTGTGCCAACTTCAAGGCTCCAAAAGCACTCCTGCACTCGATTACAGTGCAGCCTCGGACACTCACCGCGAGACAGGACCCGCCATCTTGCCTCCGGACATTCACAGGGCCTGCGACGGGACCCTCCTCACCTCCCGACGTCCACAGACAACAGAGTGAGGCTCGCCCCGTCTCCCCGCCTGACTGCTCTGCACGGAACCCGGAGAACGGGTGTCGCGTGCGTCCGCAGCTCCGTCCCCCCACTCTGCATACATAGCCTGGAGCGGCCGGCTGGACGTGGGAGCTAGCCGCCCACCATTTCAACACCCCGCGGGAGGCGGCAGCTCCCTCAGGAGAATCGGCGGGGAAGTGGGTGAGCCTGCCGGAACCACTGGGCTGTGTGGAGAGGTGAAGGGAGGGAGCGGGGTAGAACACGGGGGTGGCATCCTCCCCCTAGCCCTCACCCTAGATCCCCTCCTTGGGCTGAAAACTACCTAACGCCCTGCCCTAGCCTCCAGATCCAGCACCTCTCCTAAGCCGCTGCCTAGGACATCTCTATCTGTCTGGGAGCCCTGCACACATTCCAGATCCCAGCCCCCTATACACCTGGGACTGGACCTGATACTCCTGGCTTTTTTTTCTCTCACTCTCCCCGTTACTAATTTTTTTTTTCCTCAAGAGAAGCCATTTTGGAGGCAAGGGGTACTCCCAATTCTCTACACACCTTGCTCCCCCTGCTGGTCTCCTAGGAAATTACACTCCAAGATCCAGACATCCCAGCAGCAATGGGGAAATCTACTGCTGCGACAGCTGCAGCTAAACTGGAAAAATATGCCCGTCCTTCCCAAGCCTCATCCTCAGCTCAGCCTCCCCAGACCCCTAACCCCCCTCCACCTTCGCAGGCAGAAGATGAACAACCGCCTCCTGAGAATCCTGCCCAATCTACGCAACAGATCCTGCTGGCCATATCGGCGTCTGAACAGAGAGTCACCGATAAGATTGGCCAGGTGCAGTCAGACATCTCCCTCATTCGTCACAATATGCAAAAGATGAGAGAAAGAGTGGGAGAAGCGGAACATCGCATATCTGACCTGGAAGATACAACCAATCCCCTTAAGACTGCGGTCGCTGACTTAACCACACAGATGTCAGCTGTCAAGTCTAAGCTCTCGGATATGGAGGGGCGGCTGCGTCGCAACAATGTACGCTTTGTGGGCCTCCCCGAGAGAGCGGAGGGCTCTGCCCCTGAGAAGTTCCTAGAGAGGTGGCTCCGGGACCTGTTTCCAGATGGAGATTTTAGCCAGCACTTCGCGGTCGAAAGGGCCCACCGTCTCCCTGCTAGGGCCCCACCTCCGGGTTCACCCCCACGTACATTCATTGCCCGCTTCTTGCACTACAGAGACAGAGATGCCGTCCTCCGTCTTGCTCGTGTACAGGGTCCCCTAAAGTTTGACAACCAAGTCGTGGCAGCGTATCCAGATTTTGCCGCGGACATCCAGAAGACAAGGGCCCAGTTTCTCCAGATCAAGAGAAAACTCCGAGACCGCCAGATCCAGTACTCCATGCTCTTCCCGGCGCGGCTGCGGGTTGTGTTGGATGGAGACTCTCATTTCTTTAATACACCACAAGAGGCTGAACACTGGCTTGATCGCAGGCCATAACGCCCTGACTGTCCTTCTACATTTGAGCATAAATGTTCTGTTTCCTCTAAGAGGTGGACTTTTGTCATATCAATGCTTAATTGTGTTTTATGTAAGCAACTCAGGCTATCTAATCTTTTTTGTTTCTAAAGCTAATCCTCATACAGGAAATGTGTTCCCAAATGGAGCTTAATGCTAGGAAATAGTTAACATATAGGTGACCGCTGGTCTCTATACCCCGAGGGTTTTCTTCTTTTTTTTCCTTCTCTCGTTTTATAGTTATTTGTTAGTTAGGTTATCTGTTTAGGTTACTGGGGATCCAAAGTATATCTAATGTTCGATAGGTATACCGGGTGGGCTAGGATGTTGGGGTTGTTTTTTCTTCCTGCACTCTCTTTCCTTTCCTTTTTCTTTTCCCCACTATATAATTTAAAATGTAAAATGGCAATTTATATATTTTTACTAAGATGTGCTTGCAAAAATGATTATATGTACAGGTATAGACGTCGGGTGTTGGCGACTCTTACAAAAGATACACTAGTATTAACAGAACTCAAAGCAAAGGGACCTAGACTATGGGTGTATTTTCTCTTCCATATCCCTATGGCCCGAAAAAACTCACCTTCTTTTCTAGCTAACACTCATGTCTCTCTTCATCCCTTTATTCCATCTGCTTCACTCTACAAATGTCTCAGGCTCAACCTTTAGCGGGGCTCCGCATACTCGGCTGGAACGTCCGTGGACTCAATGACCGCATCAAGCGTTCCCTGGTCCTCTCAGAGATTAAAAAACACGGGGCAGACATAGTGTGCCTATCAGAGACCCACTTGGTAGGAACTAGAACCATGGCCCTTAAAAAACCCTGGGTGGGCCACATGTTCCACTCCACCTTTTCGCCCAATGCTAGAGGCGTTTCTATTCTGGTCAAGAAAAGTATTAATTTTCACCTCACTCACCATCAAATAGACCAGTACGGTAGATACATTTTCCTCAGGGCACACATAAACCACACCCTTATGAACATACTTGCTGTATATATCCCCCCCCCTTATAGCAACGAGGTGCTCAGGAAAGCGGTAACGTTTTTGGCTTCTTTCCCATCAGCTCCAATTGTCTGCATAGGGGACTTCAATAATATTTTAGATAAACACTTGGACAAACTATCAGGCCCAGAGCGCCCTGTGCCTCCCTCTGCCCCTTCCCCTACCCCATTTGCAAAACTCCTTCACGAACTCAACTTAGTCGATGCTTGGAGATATAGACACCCAAAGCAAATACAATTCTCCTGCTATTCAGCGGGACACCAGGCATTCTCCAGAATAGACCTGGCTCTTATCTCTCCAGACCTTACACATAAAACGATAGCAATTGAATACCTACAAAGAGGGATATCAGATCATTCTCCTATAGTGATTACCCTTGATCTTATGCCACCAAAGGGAGCTGCTACTTGGAGACTGAATCCCTTTTGGCTTACCCTCATGGCGGACGATGAGAGATTGGTTGGGGAGTGGAGGGATTTCCAGGAGAATAATGTCTCCTGTGTAGACCCTGGTATACGACACGACACATTTAAAGCCGTTATGCGGGGATCCCTTATAAAAAATATAGCAGCCATTAAAAAAGCTAGTAGGGCGGAGGAATTGAAGCTGGAGAAAACATGCTCCCAGAGTGAGGCCACATATCTAGAGTCAGGACTACTCAGGGATAGGGAGAGGTGGGATGGGGCACGTAAGGCCTGGACTGACTATCTACTAGATAAGTCTAAGCGTAGTCTCCTCTTCTCATCGCATGCTAGATACTCCCAGTCGGATGTAAGTGGCACCTACCTGGCATATCTGGCCCGAGATGACAGGACAATGAACTCTGTTCAAAAAATTTGCGACCCTCGGGGTATGGAACACTTCACTACTCCTGACATCGCAAAAACCTTCTTGTCCTTCTATTCTTCACTGTATTTGTCTCGGGCGACATACACCCCGAGCCAACTAACCCAATATCTCTCACAGATCCCAATCCCCACCCTTTCCCAGAACTCTATCGACCTCTTAGGAGCGGATATTACAGCCTCGGAGGTTGAGGCAGCTATTGCCTCCTTCCCAAACAAAAAATCCCCTGGCAGCGATGGCATCCCGATAGAGGTCTATAAAAAACACAAGGAATGCTTCATCCCTTATCTCCTCCAGCTATATAACGATCTTACACGGTGTGGCGGTCTCCCCCCATCTATGTCAGAGGCAATAATAGTGGTGATCCCAAAACCTGGAAAAGACCCTACCCTCCCAGATTCCTATCGCCCTATCTCACTCCTCCAAACAGACGTGAAGATACTAGCGAAAATTCTAGCAACTAGACTAAACGCAGTGATCACCACGGTGATACACGAAGACCAATCAGGCTTTATGCCTGGGCGGTCCACAACCCAAAATCTTAGGCGGCTCTTTTGTCACTTGCAGGGAGGTACGAAATGCGGAGAGGGGGCGGTGGTGTTGTCACTTGATTTCGGCCAAAGCCTTTGACTCCGTTGAATGGGGTTATCTATGGGAGGTCCTGCAGCGGTTCGCTTTTGGGCCTGCTTTTATTAATTGGGTCCGTCTCCTCTATTCCTCCCCGAAGGCCCGTATGTTGGTCAATGGGTTCGTGACATCGGCATTTACACTCCACAGAGGGACTAGGCAGGGATGCCCTCTATCCCCCACCCTCTTCGCCTTAGCTATAGAACCATTGGCTATCTTGCTTCGTACATCCCCACTGATTAAAGGTATCCCCCTGGGGGGACAGACTGATGTGGTCGCCTTATATGCAGACGATACTCTCCTTTTTCTTAATGATGCTGAAACCTCCCTCCAGGCTATGTTGGAAATTGTAGAGACATTTGGGGCGTTCTTGGGCCTCCTGATAAATTGGGGGAAATCTAGCATCCTTCCTATTTCAGGCATAATTCCAAATGAACTGATCTCCTCCTCCCCCCTCCAGTGGGTCCTAAAATTCAAATATCTGGGAGTCTGGGTAACCCCTAGGGTGACTGACTTCAGATCACTTAATATTGACCCGGTCACCACTGAACTTAAGAGACGTATTCACCAATGGAAGAAACTCCCCCTCATAGTTATGGGACGAGTAAATCTCATCAAAATGACAATACTCCCCAAGTATCTATATTTGCTGCAACATACTCCGGTTTATATACCTAAGCATACCTTTATTAGTATAAATAGCCTAATCTCATCTTTTATTTGGGGGAATAGACCACCTAGAATTGCATTTAGAACACTAACCAAATCAAGAGTGGATGGAGGCCTGGGTCTTCCGAATATCCAGGCATACTACATAGCAGCCCAACTAGCACATCTCTCGGACTGGATCCTGGGACGATGTGGGTCTACCTTTGAGTGCGCCTATGCCGAGTGTGTGGGGTCCCGCCTTCCTCCAATCCAGTTCCTTCTCTCCTGTCCTTTCACTCCTACCACTTCTCCTCTCTTTCGACAGGCGCTAATGGTGTGGCGACAAGCACATAAGATGTGCGGTTTGGGGGGTGTGGAGGTGGAGACCCCTCTGTGGTATAACAGAACTTACCCTGAATTCAGGAGACTCTCACTTGAGGGATTTTGGATGGGGGTGGGACTGAAATCTGTTTCCCAGCTGTTTCTAGAGGGATCTATTAAAACGTTCCAGCAGCTGTCTGAGGAATTCCAGCTGTCAAGCAGGCTTTTCTTCCAATACCTATAGCTGAGACATGCCGCTCAGGCCCAGTTTGGTAATCTCCCCCCTCCCACCTCCACATCCCCAATTAAAACCCTTCTTAACAACCTGACTGCAAAGGGCCAGGTGTCCGCCATATACAGCTACCTTATCGGCCACATAGAGTGTGACAGTCTGGGCTCCCTGAAAACTAAGTGGGAACCCAATATAGGAACCTTAGAAGATGAGCAATGGCTACAGATTCTTAGCTCTGTCAAATATACTACACCGTGTATGAGATACCAACAAATCTCATTTTATGTGTTACATAGAGCCTACCGCTCCCCTGTATCTATGTTCAGAGCAGGGCTTAGATCAGATGACATGTGCCCTAGATGTACCTCACCTGCGGCTGACTTCTGGCACATGCTCTGGTCCTGCCCGCAGATCTATGCATTCTGGGAAGCGGTTTGGGCAGATATAGGTATCACTGAACCCTCAATCCCAGCCTTTGATCCCAAATACTGTATGTTTGCCCTTGACCTTGAAGAAAATCTATCGCCCGCAATATATAAATATGTCCTCTGTCTAACAACCCTGGCTAAAGTCCTTATCGCCAGGAAGTGGTTCGATGTTACGTGTCCAAATATCTATAATTGGAGAGCTTTGGTGAATGAGGTCTCCGGGCACGAGAGATTCACCTACAGATCTAGGGGCTCTCCTGCCTCATACCTGAATAAGTGGAGCAGATGGACGTCCTCTAGATTTGCCACAGCCGTCGACGTCCAACACAATCTTAATAACGGCTGAATTAACTGATAAAGCTGGCTATTGGTGTATCAAGTATAAGGATGACTCAGCACCTCCGTTCACCCTCGACTATACACATCTTTTAATCACGACAAGCGCACAACTGCCATATACATGATGTTATCCTAAGATTTTCATTTGCTCTCTTTATATTATATTTTATTTTTTCCTCCCTTTTCCTTTTTATTGTCTTTTTACTCTTTTTCCTCCTCCCCTTTTCCTTCCTCTTCTTTCTTCCAAAAGCAGTTTAGTTAGTTAGATATAAAGTTGAAAAAAAATTAATAATTTGGATTTCATAGGCAAAGCACGAAGTGTACGAATACATTATATAAACATTCAATCTTTCGAATGGACTACACAAGAAACACGTGAGAAATGTCTAATGAGAATGAGATGTTTTATTACCATTGCTTCCAACAGATATTAATGTGCCGCTGTTCCAATGTATGCTTGTGCTTAATGTACATTTTATGTACAATAAAAAATTACACAATTAAAAAAAAATAAAAAAAAATCTAGTGTTACCTAAGCCCAACACTTCATCTGAGCTTATTAAAGGCCATTGTTTCTTCACCACCAATAGCTGTTTGTAAATTATCATTCATCCTCCTTGCTCTCAAAAATTGAGAGTAAGGAAGACCTGCTTTAAGGGGGGCCGGATGGAAGCTACTGTATAGCAATAAATGATTTCTATCAGTATCTTTATAATACAATGATGTCGACAGTGTCCACTTTAATCACGATCTAAATATGAAACAGCCTCTCTACTCATTGTGAAAGTAAATTAATGGGACATGAACTTGCATTGTGAGCTTCCATCATGGTTTTGAAAGAATCTTTAGTGCCCCTCCACTGTCACAGATAGTACGATTCCCACCAACTCGGGAATTGGCTTGACCTGACACAGAGGCGCGGAGTCTAACCGTGCCGGGGGTTTTCTGCCAGTGACCCCTCCAAGCGGGATTTGGGCTTCAGCGGCGCCCGACACGTCGGTCGCGGCCCTCTGGTCAGGTTTCCCGTATGAGTTGGTGAGGTTATGGGAATATGGTTACGTGGTCGTCTAGCCGGGTCGTTCACAGTAAGGTCAGAAGGTACACGAGGGAGAAGACAAGAGAGAATCCAAAGCCGAGCCGGGTCATACACTGGGAGCACTTTTCGCGGGACACTGGGATGAGACTGAGAGAATGGTCGAGGAGGTTTAGCCAAGGTCATACACGGGGTAACTCGGATGTAGGTACAATGGGATAAGACAAGAGAATGGTCAGGGAAACAAGCCGGGGTCTGTATGAAAGTAACGATCAGGATATAATGCACAAGGACGCTGGAGCAGGTGTGAACCTATACTCTGGCAGAGTTCCCCTGCTAGGGACTTCCTTTTATCCCTTGCAGGTTACTGCCCAATTTCCTGCCTGTCTCTTTAATTTGTGCACAGCGCGGCGCGCGCGCCCCTAGTGGACGCGCGCCCGCCAACCAGGAAGTGCATGCGACGGTGAACGCCGCACGGAGATCCCTGCTGCTGCCAGGGAACTACTGCCCGGACGGCTGTCTCAGATCACCGCTGAGACGCTGCCGCCCGGGCCCCGGATTCGCCTACCGCCCCACGCTGGACCCCGGACCCGGTAAGAGACCCCCGCGGTCCGGGGGAGCGTGACATTACCCCCTCCCCTAGGGGTGGGCACCGAACACCCTATGAAGGGTTTGTTGGGATATTTTCGATGGAAGTTGAGAAGTGCCCGTGGAGCGTGAACTTCAGATGCCCTAACCCAACAGCGCTCTTCAGGGCCAAATCCCTTCCAGTCAATGAGGAACTGGAGGGCTCCTCTGGAGATTCTGGAATCTAAAATTTTATTTATTTCATACTCCTCCTGATCACCGACCAGAATAGGAGTGGAAGGACGTTTGCTGGTGGAGAACTTATTGATAATAAGCGGTTTGAGAAGTGACACATGGAAAACGTTGGGAATCCTAAGGGATTTTGGAAGTTTGAGTCTTACTGCTACAGGATTAATTACTTGGAGGATGCGAAACGGACCAATAAATCTCTGAGCAAGCTTCATGGACGGGACCCTGAGTCGTAAGTGCTTTGTGGAGAGCCAGACCCTATCACCGGGTTTAAACTGAGGAGCATTTCTCCAGTTTGCAGTATAACTGGTGTTCCCGTAAACGAGACAGTACCTCGCGAACGTGATGCCGATGTTCTTGGAGGTTATTAGAAAAAATTAAATTGTCGTCCAGGTAAACGACTACGAACTTATTCAAGAGATCCTGAAAGATATGGTTCATGTACCTTTGGAAGACTGCTGGTGCGTTGCTAAGACCAAACGGCATTACTAAATACTCAAAGTGCCCGTCACGCGTATTGAAGGCCGTCTTCCACTCGTCTCCCGGTCTGATTCGGATCAAATTGTATGCTCCGCGAAGATCCAACTTCGTAAAAACGTATGCCCCTTTGATCCTGTCGAAGAGTTCTGAAATTAGGGGAAGGGGAAATCGGTCCTTTATCGTGATAGCGTTAAGTCCCCTATAATCAATGCATGGTCTCAGACCCCCATCCTTCTTTTTAACAAAGAAAAGGCCAGCACCAGCAGGCGACTTTGACTCTCTGATAAAGCCCCGCTCCAGATTGTCTTTAATGTACTCCGAAACTGCCTGAGACTCAGCCATGGATAACGGAAATACCCGGCCACGTGGAGGCGACTTCCCGGGTATTAGATCGATGGCACAATCCCAATCCCTATGGCCTGGTAATCTCTCCGCCTCCCTCTTACTGAATACGTCCTGAAAGGCTCGATAGGGTGCTGGAAGCTTGACCTCGGGGTCTAATTTGGTAGAGGAAATAGGTCATTGGGGTCGTTCCACCTTGGTGAGACACCGTCCCTGACATTCCGCACCCCACGCCAGTACTTGTGGATTCCTCCAGTCGAGTATGGGGGAGTGTAACTGTAGCCAGGGTAATCCCAAAATAACAGTATTTTCTGCCGAGGGAAGTACGAAGAACGAAATAAGCTCTTGATGAAGGGCTCCTATTCTCATGTGGACCAAAGAGGAGCTGGAATGGATGCTTGAGAACGGTAATTTGTTTCCATCCACTCCCACAATATGCAACAGATTGGCCAGTCTCTGACATTGAA
Organism: Crinia signifera; assembly: GCF_055691185.1. NCBI lineage: Eukaryota > Metazoa > Chordata > Amphibia > Anura > Myobatrachidae > Crinia > Crinia signifera. The sequence continues at coordinate 50,571 of NW_028142193.1, read as the reverse complement.
TTCCCAGGCGTTTGACGGTTTGTGCTGTGATAAAGTTGCCGTCCGCGCCTGAGTCTAGGAAGGCCTTAAGCACTAGGGAGGAATTTTGATTCCGTAGCGTGATATCTATAGTGAATCCCACTGCGGGAACTCGAGACGGGGTATATAACAATGCGCCCAGGCTGACCCCCCTACTGTCAGTTAGGCTTTGTCGTTTCCCGGACGTTTTGGGCAACTGGAGAGACGATGGTCGGACTCCCCGCAATAAAGGCACAGACGGTTTTTGAACCTCCGTTCCCTTTCAGCGAATGGTAGGCGAGACTTCCCTGAAACTGAGGGTGCTGAAGAAGAGGCCCCCCCTGGGGGAATAAATCGAGGTGCCAGCTTGAAGCTAAATTTCCGAGACTGTTCCTTCTCCTTCTCCCTCTCACGATGACGAAGGTCTACCCGGGTACACAAAGAAATAAGCTCATCCAGTGATTCTGCTGGATCCCGAGATGCCAGTTCATCTTTGATTCTCTCCGAGAGCCCCTGCGTGAAGGTAGCTATCAGAGCCTCCTCGTTCCACCCTAGCTCGGAAGCGAGGGTCCGGAACTGTATCGTGTATTGTCCCACCGTTTGGGTTCCCTGCTTCAGTCGAAGAATTGCTGAGGCAGCCGACGTCACCCGACCTGGCTCATCGAACACCTTGCGAAACGCAGCGATGAAATCAGTGCTATTATTAATCACGGTGTCATTTTTCTCCCACAGAGGTGAGGCCCAAGACAAGGCTTGCCCCGTCAGTAGCGAAATGATATAAGCTACTTTAGCTCTTTCCGAAGAGAAGGATGCGGCCTGGATCTCAAACTGGATAAGACATTGGTTTAGGAATCCTCGACATTCCTTCGGATCTCCACCATACTTTGTCGGATTTGGAATCCGGGGAGGAGCAGCGCTGGCCACTATGGCTGGGGGTGCTGGTACCGGAGGAGGAGGGACCGGCGGTGCTTCCATACGCTGCATCAGTGTTTGCAAACATTGCATGATTTGTGCCTGATCCTGTTCTTGCTTGTTTACTCTCGTTAACAAGTGTTCCAGGAGTTCTTTAGGCGACGGACCACTGGCTGGATCCATATTCCAATGGGCCAGAGTATTCTGTCACAGATAGTACGATTCCCACCAACTCGGGAATTGGCTTGACCTGACACAGAGGCGCGGAGTCTAACCGTGCCGGGGGTTTTCTGCCAGTGACCCCTCCAAGCGGGATTTGGGCTTCAGCGGCGCCCGACACGTCGGTCGCGGCCCTCTGGTCAGGTTTCCCGTATGAGTTGGTGAGGTTATGGGAATATGGTTACGTGGTCGTCTAGCCGGGTTGTTCACAGTAAGGTCAGAGGTACACGAGGGAGAAGACAAGAGAGAATCCAAAGCCGAGCCGGGTCATACACTGGGAGCACTTTTCGCGGGACACTGGGATGAGACTGAGAGAATGGTCGAGGAGGTTTAGCCAAGGTCATACACGGGGTAACTCAGATGTAGGTACAATGGGATAAGACAAGAGAATGGTCAGGGAAACAAGCCGGGGTCTGTATGAAAGTAACGATCAGGATATAATGCACAAGGACGCTGGAGCAGGTGTGAACCTATACTCTGGCAGAGTTCCCCTGCTAGGGACTTCCTTTTATCCCTTGCAGGTTACTGCCCAATTTCCTGCCTGTCTCTTTAATTTGTGCACAGCGCGGCGCGCGCGCCCCTAGTGGACGCGCGCCCGCCAACCAGGAAGTGCACGCGACGGTGAACGCCGCACGGAGATCCCTGCTGCTGCCAGGGAACTACTGCCCGGACGGCTGTCTCAGATCACCGCTGAGACGCTGCCGCCCGGGCCCCGGACTCGCCTACCGCCCCACGTTGGACCCCGGACCCGGTAAGAGACCCCCGCGGTCCGGGGGAGCGTGACATCCACATAATGAGCAAATCATCTATAAATCTAGAAAAAAAAATTCTGCTATTGCTGGATCAGAAAACTAAAAATATTACCATACGATGGGGCCACAGGGGAGCCCATCGCACATCCACTGACCTGCAAGAAAAATTCATTGGTATATGCAAAATAATTCTTACTCAAAATCATGTCCAACAATTCAAGAATAAGATTCAAATCTGGGCGATGGGTGATTTGTCAAAAATTGTTTCACCGCCTGTACACCCACCCCATGAGGTATCGAGGTGTACAGGCTATTGACATCCACTGTACACAACCATACATCATCAGGAATAACAGGCAACGCCAATAACAGGCAACGCCAACAATTTAGACAGTAATGTAGTAGTGTCTAGTAGATATCGTGCATGTGCTTGGACACAGGGTTGGAAGAACTCATCGAGGTAAGTGGAAATTAATTGGAATAAAGAATCCCTCGCCGCAATAATCGGTTTTATCGGGTCTTCATGGATCTTAGGAATTAAATAGATTAACGGGACCTTGGGGAATTCTGGTAATAATGCTAGGCTCAATTTTTTGGGGATGATCTTATTGGTCACTGCCAAATTCAACAAGTTCCTCAATTCTTCAATAGAGAAAGAACCACAGGCAGGGCCAAAGCTGCTGTACAGGGAGTGTGTAAATGTCCCAAAATCGTGTATCAGAAAAGAAAAGAAAATGGATGTACAGCGCTAGGTTTATACTGAAGGAGTGTACACTACCACAAAAGATTTTTTATTCTTTTAATATTAAATTAAAATATACAATTTAATGAGAATTCTCATAGTACAATGAATAAATATTAAATATTATAAAACACAATGTTGTAGACAAAAGGGTATAAAGGTATGGGCTCCACAAAAATATTGCATCGGCATGTAATAGTTACCAGTTGTACTGGAAGATTTGGGGGGGGGGGCTCCTTGCTAATGTTGCTGCTTAGATTGTCCAATCCGGATAATTTCCCAGTGGATCCAGGTTATTCAGAGCAAGGGGGTCCTGGAGGTAAACAAAAGATTGGTCCGGAATAAAGTGCAGAGTATAGTGCAGTCTGATGTCTGGGGTGCGGTGGAGATGGTGCTCAACGCGTTTCTTCCAAAATCTTCCAGTACAACTGGTAACTATTACGTGCTGGTGCAATATTTTTGTGGAGCCCTTACCTTTATACCCTTTTGTCTACAACATTGTGTTTTATAATATTTAATATTCATTGTACTATGAGAATTCTCATTAAATGTATAAAAACTCTTTAGTGGTAGTGTACACTCCTTCAGTATAAACCTAGCGCTGTACATCCATTTTCTTTTCTTTCCTCAATTCTTTGCTGTAGACTGCAGTTGGGTCGGCAGATAATTTGTGATAAGTATGTTTATCATGCAATTGGCGCATCATTTCCAGATGATAGTCCTGTACGTCCATTATAACCGAGGCCCCGCCTTTGTCAGCAGCTTGTAATACCAACTGTTCATTAGTCAACAATCGCTCCAAAGCTGACCATTCGTCTCCCGATAGATTCATCTCCTGGTAAAGGTTGGTTTCTTTTCCACCTCTTTGGGGGAAGTCTGGTCCAATACTCTCATAAAGGTTTTGATAGTAGCGTTTGTAGAAGGAGGATCGAACTTAGATTTTGGGAATAATTTCCTGACTTGTGGAGGAATAGGATCAGGTTCTAAGCTTGTTGATGGATTTTTGTGAAGAACTCTGATCCTCAACTTGCGTTGTAAATCATGTAATTCCACCTGATGTCTTAGTGGATCAAACCTACTTATTGGAACAAAAGAGAGAGCTTTTGAGAGTAATTTTTCTTCACATGTGGACAGTTTATATGAGGACAAATTATAAATCACAGATTTTTGGGCAGCGGTGGTCTGCCCCGCTTTGAACCTCTTCCCCTGTCCACTTCTACGGGTGCGGGCATGGTTCTTGGTGAACATCTTACCACCATGCCTAAAGGGTAATTTCCCTTCTTGCCACAACTGCTTTTAGAAGTATAGTTACCCTCATATTCACTGTTACTTGTGGAATCACCTTCACCAGATGATCCATCATTGGAGGCAAATCACTGGCCCCGGCGAAAACAAGGTTTCCTCACATCCACTTGCTTATTCCCGGTCCACTGATAAACAGTACGGTGCTCATAATCAGCTCCCACTTTACTAAATTTCTCCTGTTTGCAATGTATTAGATCACGACGATAAGATGCCACTTGCTGGTTGAATTTATTGAACCAATCTGTTTCTGTGTCCTCCAACAACTTTGGTTTATAAATTACTTGAGGAAGCTTCCACTTACTCACATAGATAGATTAAAGTTTATCATCATCTATGGTGGAGTGGCATATTCTTGTCTCCAAATATAGGAGATAAGGAAAACTGTTTTTAAAGGTAAAGGTGGATGAACTCACTTATTGCCGGATTGATTGAGTGTTTGCCGTGATTGTGACACAATGGCGACGTTGCCATCGGATGTTGAGGTATCGATTTATCACACTTCGATTTTCCTGTGGGAGAACAGTTGACGTTCTCTGAATCAGAGGCTGAGGTGATCCTTGGTAAAGAGCATCTATGTGAGCAAGTGGAAGCTTCCTCATGTGAAATTATCTGCAAGGATCTATGAAAGCTATACAGGAGAGAAGTGGATTACAAATGTCACAGTGTGTCACTCAGTGACTATTACCGGGCCAAAAATATACCCCGTGGTCTACGGGATAAAAATGGCCCTACAATAGGGAGAAATGATCCTCTGTTTTGTAGAAGATGGATCGCTATTCTAAACAAATGTTCTTTAGACCTGATCCTGCTGATTATTGAACATTCTAATAAGGAATTAACCACAATTAAAGAGAAAATACAAACATTTGAAGTAATTCATAAACCAAAGTTGTTGGAGGACACAGCAAGTGGCATCTTATCGTCGTGATCTAATACATTGCAAACAGGAGAAATTTAGTAAAGTGGAAGCTGATTATGAGCACCGTACTGTTTATCAGTGGCCTGGGAAGTAACAGTGAATATGAGGGTAACTATACTTCTAAAAGCAGTCGTGGCAAGAAGGGAAATTACCCTTTAGTGGTAAGACGTTCACCAAGAACCATGCCCGCACCCGTAGAGGTGGATAGGGGAAGAGGTTCAAAGTGGGGCAGGCCACCGCTTCCCAAAAATCGTGATGTATAATTTGTCCTCATATAAACTGTCCACATATGAAGAAAAATTACTCTCAAGAGCTCTCTCTTTTGTTCCAACAAGTAGGTTTGATCCACTAAGACATCAGGTGGAATTACATGATTTACAACGCAAGTTGAGGATCAGAGTTCTTCACAAAAAAATCCATCAACAAGCTTAGAACCTGATCCTATTCCTCCACAAGTCAGGAAATTATTACCAAAACCTAAGTTTGATCCTCCTTCTGCAAACGCTACTATCAAAACCTCTGTAAGAGTATTGGACCAGACTTCCCCCAAAGAGGTGGAAAAGAAACCAACCTTTACCAGGAGACGAATCTACCAGGAGACGAATGGTCAGCTTTGGAGCGATTGTTGACTAATGAACAGTTGGTATTTCGAGCTGCTGACAAAGTCGGGGCCTCGGTTATAATGGACGTACAGGACTATCATCTGGAAATGATGCGCCAATTGCATGATAAACATACTTATCACAAATTATCTGGAGACCCAACTCCAGTCTACAGCAAAGAATTGAGGAACTTGTTGAATTTGGCAGTGACCAATAAGATCATCCCCAAAAAATTGAGCCTAGCATTATTACCAGAATTCCCCAAGGTCCCGTTAATCCATTTAATTCCTAAGATCCATGAAGACCCGATAAAACCAATTATTGCGGCGAGGGATTCTTTATTCCAATTAATTTTCACTTACAGTACCTCGATGAGTTGTTCCAACCCTGTGTCCAAGCACATGCACGATATCTACTAGACACTATTACATTACTGTCTAAATTGTTGGAGTTGCCTGTTATTCCTGATGATGTATGGTTGTGTACAGTGGATGTCAATAACCTGTACACCTCGATACCTCATGGGGCGAATGTACAGGCGGTGAAACAATTTTTGACAAATCACTCATTATACAGAGGCCCAGATTTGAATCTTATTCTTGAATTGTTAGATTTTGAGTAAGAATTATTTTGCATTTACCAATGAATTTTTCTTGCAGGTCAGTGGATGTGACATGGGCTCCCCTGTGGCCCCATCGTATGCTAATATTTTATGTTTATGATCGAGCAAAATGTATTTTTTCTGATCCAGAAATATCAGAATTTTTTTTTTCTATACTAGATTTATAGATGATTTGCTCATTATGTGGAGGGGCACTAAAGATTCTTTCAAAACCACGATGGAAGCTCACAATGCAAGTTCATGTCCCATTCATTTACTTTCACGATGAGTAGAGAGGCTGATTCATATCTAGATGTTAAAAAGTGGACACTGTGTCAACATCATTGTATTATAAAGATACTGATCGTAATAATTTATTGCTATACAGTAGCTTCCATCCGGCCCCCTAAAAAGCAGGTCTTCCTTACTCTCAATTTTTGAGAGCAAGGAGGATCAATGATAGTTTACAAACAGCTATTGAACAGATGTGTCGACTAAATTTAGCGAACGTGATACCCCAGGTCATTGTTGAAGAAAAAGTCAGTCACAAAAGACAATTCTAAACTTTTCCTTGGCCGACAGTGTTTAACCCCTGCAGTAGAGATTTCAGTGCGGTGGTGAAGAAACAATGGCCTTTAATAAGCTCAGATCAAGCGTTGGTCTTAGGTAATACTAGATTCCTAAATTGCTATAAGAGAAGTAGAGATGTAAAGGATTATCTGGTGCACACGGATATGTCTAAGGTTTCATGTAAACCCAAACATTTTTACAAGCCAATAATGGTTGCTTTGGTTGCGGAGGCACCACGTGTGGTTTTTTAATTAAAGGTGACAGTTTTACCCATTCATTATCAGGACGCATTTTTTAAATCAGGTTTCATCTCACATGTAAAATGAGATTCCTGGTATATGAGATAGTATGCCCCTGTGGCATGTCATACAACGGGAAAACAGAACGGACGTTCCGTGGGCGAATGGCTGCTCACTGATCGGAGATCAGATTGGCATTAGAGACAGACAAGAGTGTCCATACTAGTACCATATGAATGATCAACTTGGTTTAGGTTGTTTCTAAAGAGGTTCTATATAATAGACGGATACGATTCACTGTAATCAACCTTGTATTAATCATGCAATTCAGTTGTGTTCTTTTTCACTTATTATTATAGATATGCGGTGGTTGCTAGGCACTTGTAACACATGCAATGATTCTACTGGCGTCCATGGATACGGGAACAGCTGGATGATGTCATGCATGTGCCGGCGGGCCAGGTGGGCAGTCCTGCGTCCGGAAATGTGGCTTTCACTGGTGGTGATGTTGTCTATTTAAGGTATGTTTTTATATATGTTTGTAAGCCTGATGACGATGTTGCAATAACATTGAAACATTGCTGAAATCACTCAGCCTCTGTGTGCATGATTGTTCTATGAATTAAGAGTCCGTGGAAGCTGTCGGTATACTGGGGTATATATATATGTACAGTATATGTATAAACATACAAACTCACACACACACACACACACACACACACACACACACACACTCCCACACCAGTGTTTATATATATATATATATATATATATATTTTCTATTTGTATTTTTATTAGAACTCTAATGTACTTATATTATCGTTCTCTTTTTTATGTTTTTTTTTTGTGGATTTCAGTGCATTAGCTTTCACCTGCCATTGCATGACACACCCCTGGGTGGCAATAAAGAGGTGGAGCTAGACACACCCTGTGGGTGGAGCATGGCACTTTAGATCAACTGCGTGGAGTGCGTGCCTTGTTCTACTAGCATTAGGAATCTCCCTGAAAATGGTTTTCAAACATGATATACAGTAATGTATCAAAAGAGAAGGAAAGGAAAGGTTTGTCCTGCTGTTGTGCACCAAAATAATGAAATCAGTCCTAAAATATCACTTTTAATAATACTGTATATTTAAAGCGAGCAAAATATTACAAAGAAAACACATAATAAAGAAATAAGTGAAAATTGTGGGTGTTTAAAACCCCACGTGCGGCCCGGGTGCGACTGTAATACGCATCAGCCTATCAGCTGATTCGCTTTGATGTGGTTGGGATTCTCAGTATAGTCTGTAATATCCCCTGTTTGTATAGAGCACAATAAGCCCCTCTATGCAGGGTAGAGATTAGATCCCCTTCAGTTTTGTTATATATCGTTTTGTGACAATTATAATATCAGAGACCCTAATTAAACAGATGTAATAATTCTTGCTGGTGCTTTGTATGTTACAAATGGCTACTGTGTGTGGGACAATCGCACAAGATAGTGGTACTCAATTCTTTAAATGAGAGAGGACCCCTATTTTACTCATCCTAAGCTCTAACAGCTTCTATGGGTTGTTTGTTAGGGGTGTGCTACCACTGACAAAGATTCAACGCAGTATGCAGGAAAGAGAGAAAAAGTTTGTCAAGGTGTGGTGCACCTACAGAAACTGACCTCAATTAAATGTAACTTTTATTTGATTCACAAAAATAAAACTGCGAAATTTAAAGACATAAGACACAACAAACAAGTGAATACAGTGCATGTTAAAAAGTACGTGTGGGGAATCCGTGTGTCCTTTATTGTCTCCTTTTATAAAACTGCTGGACTATTTGTTTGGTTACTTTGTGTACTTTCGGACACCTGTGAAGCCCGTGAGGGGACGCGTATACCTTGATAGTGGGGGTGGTACAGCCTCAAAAATGACATTTGGGGGCCATTGAACATGTTTGATACTAATTTCAATGCATTTGGATGCATTTCTGTTAAAAATCGCATGCGATTTTTTGCTATGCGATGGACATCGTGGGAGCTGTGATTGTACACAAGTACCATTTGTTTCCATATTTATGGTACGGTTGTGCTATTACAGCAATTTGAGCGTAAATTGAAACCTCTTATAACTTTTTATTTGTGTGTCATATGTCGTATTGTGTGTTTTGGTGCTTTCACAATAAATACTGTTATAACCATAGGATTCTATGGGTATTGTTATTACTGCAGACAAAGGGGGTTATTCTGGTTGATTTGCAGCCTTGCGAGTCCACCAAACCCCGCCCGGCGAACGACCGCCCCCCCGCTGCCCCCTCAAAGTGCGGCTTCGCCCGAACAGCTGCGAATGGATGTTTTGCATAAACATCCATTCGCATGGCTCGGGTAACCGCCCACATCTTTCGATGGTCACAGACCATCGAATGATGTTTAGCGTGCACGCATATAAAAGTGACTTTTCAGTTGCGTATGATAGAGACCCCCCTGGGGTCTGCATATTCATATGGGTAATAGATAAGAATTATTACAAAGCACATATGAGCTGATAAATTTCACAATAAGTTAAACAATGTGATTTGTAAGCTGATATTTGGCTTTTGCTGAAACATGAAGTTACACCCAGGTTTGAGGAAGTGCTGTGTGTATAGACAGTGGTCAAACTGTCTGTGGGTGACCACAGGAGTCAGCTAGAACCAGATTTCTGCCTATGTAAGGTATAAGTTATTTACAGACAAACAGCATTAGGGGGCAGGAATATGGGAGGTCTAGGGTAATCCAGTTTACTGGAAGTCCACTCCTTTGTTACAAAATGGAAGTGCACGTCTGCTACGCAAATCATGTTTGAACCAATATTCTGGTTGAAGCCCAACCCTATTGAGGAGGGTCATAATGAATATGTATGAATTTCCTGTAAGACCTACCCCTGAAGGGAGGTCCATGTTTTTGGTTACTGTGTACAAATATGTGTCCGTGCAAATAAACGATAGAATACTTGCAATTATGATCCAACTGTCTGGTATCTTATTTCTTGTATTCTCCTGATCAGATCAGTAAAGGTAAGGTAAACCAGAGGTGACTGAATATATCGAAGGTAATTATTTCACGTTATTATATGGGGGCTGCAAAGTCTGGGATGGCAAGCAAAGGGGAGATATCTAATTGTCTCAGTTCTATGCTAGATATCGCAGGGAGACTCTGACACAACCCCGGGTAAGCAAACAGAAGATTGGTTGCTTTACGATCACTGTTGCTTAGTCAGACCCTCTCTGTGCATCAGTCTAGCCACGTTTATATGGAACACATTATACATTTATGTCACCCTTTTTACGCCATTTTTAGTAACCCGAAATATTCAGATCACACACATTTAACAATGCATTGTATTTTGAAATAGTTTTTTGTGGCAGTAGAAATGTTTCTTATACTGTTCTGTCTAAGGTAAATATTAAGGTGAATAAGGTCCAGTGTCATCTAAAATTTCATGCTAAATTGTGCTGTGTGTACACAGTGTTATAATTGAACCAATTAGGACACAGCTCTTATGGAATAGTGGTCTCTATGACCTATGTCACTACGTGGAACTTGTGTAAAGTGTAGAAATAGTATAGTCCTATGTTATAAGATAAAAGATTATTATAGAGAATCACAATTGCGGTAGCAAGACCAACAGATTTTAAAACTACAGTTAATGTACAAAATGATGTGATCAGACAAACTATCCTAGTATTGAGTTGTCATATTTGAAACAGAGGTTTTTGAAATTAATATTATGAGGTTTTTTAATAGTGACTAAAGAAAGGAGACTTGCAAATTCACATTGTCACATTGTTCCATGTCATACCTTGTTCAGATTGTAAATGTACAAACGGCTAGCATTAAAGATCCAGTATAAATTCAGTTAACTGTTCAGGTCACTAATGAAAACAAAGTAATAGAATTTGTTATTATGGTTGGTTGCCATTTAGAGACAGAATTTGTGAAAAAGGTTGTAGGTCGCGTTTATTCTTGGTGTTTAAATGCATTCAAAATAGCAGCACTCTCACAGGTACTATTGGTCAATGTCTCATTCATAGAGATAGATTGAGATGGTGGAAGGGGTTTGTTGATTTTCATACAGCAGCCTTAGACAGATCCATAACAAATCCGAAGCCAGTAATACACAGTTATACTTCCTTGCACAACATCACATCCTGCCTCGCCGCAAGTGGATAAGGCCACACTCATTGGATTTGATCAGTCCATTGGAGAGGGAGCAGGGGCTTGAATGGAGCGTTCCGATTGTCAGGTTGTTGCAGATAAAGAAAGGAAGGGGAGCCAGGTTATACACGGTTATTGGTTACAGGATTATTTGGGTATTTGAGACTGATCACAACAAGTATATGTACTTACAGCATTGTGATAAAAGAACCCACCAGAGCACAATATTACTCAGTGTAGCGCAATCAGAACTCATACCACATACAAAAGACAGAGATGTATTTCACAGTCCAGATGCTTCCTGTGACACGAAATAAAAAAAGGGAACTAATTCCAAGACCTGAATGAAATGCTTAATATTGTTAAGTCCTCTAGAATTTAGTTATAATAAGCTATTGTTATGTGTATGTATATGTATATATATTATAATTAGCAGCCACCAGCACTGTTTTGCCTGTTACATTGCACATAACTAATATGAATTGATCCTGGTCCACCAACCCAAGGCACCACTGCAAGTGTCCTGAGGCACCCCAAGATGCCTAGGCACACAGTTTTGGGAATCACGGCTTTATGCCCTGAATTAAATTTGTTCATATGTAATATTAAGTGTAATTACAGATTTTTAAAGATTTAGAGGAAGTTGGAAAAAAATATAGAAAAGAGGAAATATGTATATGTATTAGAACAAAGCCACCCGTATAAAATGTTGTTCAACTTTAGAGACAGACCTTATAGTTGATCATCAAATAAACCCAAAAGGTAATGTTTTAGCACAGATAGATATTCAAGGAAAAAGAACATCTTGACTAACCTCGTGGGAAGGTATGAAGACGCAGTACTCCATGTTGATCTTCACACAGGGCAGAAACTACAGTCTCTTAGTAATACCATTATGTGTAATGTCTGTGTGTTAAGTAGCAAAATGGACTAAGGCCCTTATTCTGATTGACGCGTACTTTACCGCATACTTTCGGATCGCGTCTTTACGGCGTCTGCGCATGCGTGGCGAACGCCACGCGCATGTGCCACGCATTGACTCCGTACCTGTTCGGCCAAATCCCGTACAAAACTGTTCACCGCAATCAGTCGGGAAATATGGGCGTATTATGGGCGTCATGCGGAATGACACATGGGCGTAGTTTCAAAGTGGGCAAAACGGGGCGGAAACATGGGCGGACACGGGGGAGTACACTTATGTTGGGGGGCGTACATTCGGATAGCACTCCGAATGCACGCGAACAAAAAGGGAAGAAATGTGCGGTGTCCAAAAGGCCACTATTGCTTTGCGGACACCACTCGTTCCTGCGGGAGGCGAACGGACCGCCTAATGACTACAAGCATTAACACCTGAACCCAATAGAATCGACTCCTTTACTCATTACTCACTAATAGGACGCTTGTCAGTGCTTTAATTGAAACCATTGCTGCTTCAATTGCTGTAAGGGTTAATGTGTGCAATGCATGTGTTAGGCATGCTTGTAAGGATATAGTGGCATCTAATTGATTCCAATTCCAAATAAGCAGATTTTTATGAGGATAGGTAATTGAATAAGTGGGTCATGTGATGTATTGCAGAAGATACATAATAGTGGGTTGTTTTGCGTAAATACTCCGCTTACGGGCGGTAGCACCGCTTGGCTCCCGTTCGGATGCGGTATTCCCGAGCATACTCTGTAATACTCTGTAATACCGTGCAGAATCTGAGTGTTTCTCCCGCACACGCATGGTTTGTATGTCGTCCGTAAACACGCCCTGTTCTTAAAGAGTGAGTCCGTCCGAATGCGGAGGACCCGTGGGCGTTTCTACGGACGATGGCCGCACGCGGCAGAACACCGTGGCGTGCGGACCGCTCCGTAAGAATGCGGGAATATCCGCACCGATCAGAATAAGGGCCTAAATGAGGAAGTACATTAAAAGGTACTTGGGTGGGCGGACAGACACTCCTACTCCAGAAGAGTAAGCCAACCCCTTAACCTATCAATGATAAATGAACGCCCATACAAAGTTTAATTCCTCACATCACCAACATGTTGTGTTAACCTATTAGGAGCTGATATTCTGCAATTTATGCAAGCATCAAAGACAGGCATGAAATAAAGGTCAAATAGTATAAAAAAAACTATATGCCAGAAATAGAAGTTGCTGTATTTTGTGTTCTTTTAGAAAGTTTTCCTGCAGACTTTGCTGATACCATGCTGCCCGATTTGGAAAGGAAAAAAAAATGAATATTGGATGTCAGCATGCAACTGCAATGTCCACTCACCACAGAACAAACAGCAGCCAGCAGCCATCAGCAAATAAGTCCAAGCCTTCCTGTGGTCTGGTGTCCTTGTGCAGTGCAGATCTCCACAGCAATACACCTGTTCTGTCCAGAAATATGATGTCACCGGTTCTGGTGAAGTTCAATACAGACTGGTACAAGAGAAGTCATTGAAAGACTGCTAATAAACTGTCCCATTGTGCCTAAAATCGACACACCTTGCTGGATCAGATCCCACCATCAGGGGCCTGGTTTACGGTGAATGATTGGCCAATGCACTCTGCTCTATGCTTATCATCAAAGACTCACAAGAACTGTTAGCAAACAATACTGTTATTAACTGCATATCACTGGCTTGGAGACCCCTCTACACAGAAGACACCCAGCTTGCGATGATGACCTCCTGTTAACCACAACAACTAAAGCCAAAATGCCATAAGGAAACAGTAGAGCAAGACTGCAGGGCATCGAAAGACAAATTACAGCCTGCAAACACAAAGTCATATTCTTGGGCCACTGCATTTCTCAAGGCATCAGATACCTGACAGAAGAGAGGAATAAGCTCATACTGCAAGCCAAGGTACCAAAGACTGTTAAACAAAACAGGCCCTGATAAGTTCTCCTTCCCTTTGGATGGAATCCACTGCGCTGGTCCCCTTCTGGCCAACCGGTTTCGATAGACTAGCTATCTTTTTCAAGGCATGGGATCCAAGCGTTGGTTAGGAGTCCCATTAACTACTATAGAGTTGATAAATATTAGCATCACTGGGTATCTTTGTAACTCCTCACTAGCTAATAGACTAGGTAGACATTCTGAGAAGCAGAATGACCAAAAAGGATTATTTTTATGTTAATGCCACAGATCAAAATTATTTGTAAATATTCAGATGGTACCGTGCAGCTAAAAAAACAGATATGTGTTTGGCTGTACCAAGAGCATGTTGTAATTACCAGTCTGATGTAAATTAAAGATACTATAGAGCAGCGGTTCTAAAAAAAAAAAGTGGGTCCCGACTTTCTCAGCATGGGGTCATAACTCCCTATTGCTGCCGATCAGGCTGATTATTTTTCTAATCTCAGTCAGTGATTCAGGGAGTCTGGAACATCTGTTGAATTGTCTGTTATTCTAGACTCCTCCAATCACTCTGCGCCTCCACAAATGCTGCCATGCATGTGCTGTCTGCTGACTACACATGTGATGTTATGACTTTCTGCAGTAACTTGATGGGGTCCAGTCATTATTTTTATTTCCTGATGGGATCCCAGAGAAAGATAATTTGAGGAGCCCTGCTATAGAGGAACACAGCTAGAGTCAAGGATTTGAAGAAGCAGATTATTAAAGGGAATTCAGGATGGTTAATTTAGCTTAATCCAGCAACATGGTTCTCAGGAATCAGTAGATGGGTTATAGGAATTCTCATGTTCGCCCTGAAAATTATAGGATTAGGTATATTTGCTTATATTGCCTTCAGAATACTAATGTGTGCTTTTTCTGTCCAATAGCATATATACAGCTTTCTGCATATTCATATCCATAATATATATATATTGGTAATTGTAAAGGATTATTAAATTGATTGTGATATCATTTACAAAATGAGGGAATGATAGAGACCCCCCTGGGGTCTGCATATTCATATGGGTAATAGATAAGAATTATTACAAAGCACATATGAGCTGATAAATTTCACAATAAGTTAAACAATGTGATTTGTAAGCTGATATTTGGCTTTTGCTGAAACATGAAGTTACACCCAGGTTTGAGGAAGTGCTGTGTGTATAGACAGTGGTCAAACTGTCTGTGGGTGACCACAGGAGTCAGCTAGAACCAGATTTCTGCCTATGTAAGGTATAAGTTATTTACAGACAAACAGCATTAGGGGGCAGGAATAGGGGAGGTCTAGGGTAATCCAGTTTACTGGAAGTCCACTCCTTTGTTACAAAATGGAAGTGCACGTCTGCTACGCAAATCATGTTTGAACCAATATTCTGGTTGAAGCCCAACCCTATTGAGGAGGGTCATAATGAATATGTATGAATTTCCTGTAAGACCTACCCCTGAAGGGAGGTCCATGTTTTTGGTTACTGTGTACAAATATGTGTCCGTGCAAATAAACGATAGAATACTTGCAATTATGATCCAACTGTCTGGTA
The DNA here is from genome assembly GCF_055691185.1 of Crinia signifera. Taxonomy (NCBI): domain Eukaryota; kingdom Metazoa; phylum Chordata; class Amphibia; order Anura; family Myobatrachidae; genus Crinia; species Crinia signifera. Next base: position 35,128 of record NW_028142193.1, on the reverse strand, counting down.
TCTTATTTCTTGTATTCTCCTGATCAGATCAGTAAAGGTAAGGTAAACCAGAGGTGACTGAATATATCGAAGGTAATTATTTCACGTTATTACGTACATTTCCGGTGATGTCAGCTACCCGCCCCCCACACCCGCGTCACTGCCTCATTACCATGAGAACGCCCAGCATTCTCATGGAAACGCTGGGCAAGGTCGTCGTGGGTGAACGCACCATACGCCTGCACATGGGCAGATACCCGCTTGCGCATCCGCAGACGCGCAACATCGGTCGCACGCAGGACCGATGTGATCTGAATAAGGCCCTAAGTACGTACTGCTAGGACTTTAGAGAAATTGTTAGCATTTTTTGCTTTAATCAGTCTGAGTCCACAAATAGGCAGTGAAGAATGTTTGATATTTCTCTCCTGTTACATGTAGGGAGTCCCGGCTTATGGGAGATCACAATCGCCCCCCTCTCAGCGGTAACTATGTCTCGCTGGGGGAAGTACGCTGGTTGTCACAATCAGTGTGTTGACACTTGGTCTGTGTCGACCACGGTAAAAGTCCTATCAGAAATGGAGTTTCAACAGGGAGAGCGTAATAACAATCCATCCTATATTGGACTAATACAGTATAATCTGTTCGCCGGTGAGGGTAGCTGTTAGCCAAACTGCTTAGACAGCAGCTCCCTTTCCCTCCGGCGGCAGAATGTGACAGAGTGTCCGTACACTCTGTTTGTTATATCAGCAAGGATAGCGCTGCACACTTATCACACACAATCACATAGATTTTTCAGGGCCTGAAAAAGCTAACCCTGTGAAACGCGCGTCGGCTCTCCAGCCATGTGTGGGTCTCCGTGTGACCGCTCCGTTAAATCACCCATACTGCGTGGCTTCAATATGCATATTAGTCCTTTTTAGGACTCTAATGTCAATGTTTGTCTATGTCATGGGTCTTCAAACTGCGGCCCTCCAGATGTTGTGAAACTACAAATCCCAGCATGCCTTGCCACAGTTTTAACACTCCCTTATAGCAAAACTGTGGCAAAGCATGCTGGGATTTGTAGTTTCACAACATCTGGAGGGCCGCAGTTTGAAGACCCATGGTCTATGTGATTGTGTGTGATTAGTGTGCAGCACTATCCTTGCTGATATAATCAGAGTGTACGGACACTCTGTCACACAGGTATGGTAACATGTGGCCACATCCCCAGGCCACATGTTACCATACCTAGGTGCGCAACTGATGCTGTGATGCCACCACTGCTCCTGAGTGCCCCAGCATGGTGCGATTCCCCAGGCCACGTGTTACCATACCTACGTGTGCGGCTGATGCTGTGAAGCCACCACTGCTCCTGAGTGCCCCGGCATGGTGCGATCCCCAGACCACGTGTTACCATACCTAGGTGCGTGGCTGATGCTGTGATGCCACCACTGCTCACGAGTGCCCCAGCATGGTGTGATCCCCTTGCCACATGAGGTGAACGACTGATGCTGTGATGCCACCACTGCTCCTGAGTGCCCCAGCATGGTGCGATTCCCCAGGCCACGTGTTACCATACCTAGGTGCGCGGCTGATGCTGTGAAGCCACCACTGCTCCTGAGTGCCCCGGCATGGTGCGATCCCCAGGCCACGTGTTACCATACCTAGGTGCGTGGCTGATGCTGTGATGCCACCACTGCTCACGAGTGCCCCAGCATGGTGTGATCCCCTTGCCACATGAGGTGAACGGCTGATGCTGTGATGCCACCACTGCTCCTGAGTGCCCCGGCATGGTGCGATCCCCAGACCACGTGTTACCATACCTACAGTAGGTGCGTGGCTGATGCTGTGATGCCACCACTGCTCCCGAGTGCCCCAGCATGGTGTGATCCTCTTGCCACATGAGGTGCACGGCTGATGCTGTGATGCCACCACTGCTCCTGAGTGCCCCGGCATGGTGTAATCCCCATGCCACATGTTACCATACCTAGGTGCGCGGCTGATGCTGTGATGCCACCACTGCTCCTGAGTTCCCTGGTGTGATCCCCAGGCCACGTGCTACCATACCTAGTTGCGTGGCTGAGGCTGTGATGCCACCGCTGCTCCTGAGTGCCCCGGCATGGTGCGATCCCCAGGCCACGTGCTACCATACCTAGGTGCGTGGCTGAGGCTGTGATGCCACCGCTGCTCCTGAGTGCCCCGGCATGGTGCGATCCCCAGGCCACGTGCTACCATACCTAGGTGCGCGGCTGATGCTGTGATGCCACCACTGCTCCCGAATGCCCCAGCATGGTGTGATCCCCATGCCACGTGTTACCATACCTAGGTGCGCGGCTGATGCTGTGATGCCACCACTGCTCCCGAATGCCCCAGCATGGTGTGATCCCCATGCCATGTGTTACCATACCTAGGTGCGCGGCTGATGCTGTAATGCCACCACTACTCCTGAGTGCCCCAGCATGGTGTGATCCCCATGCCACGTGTTACCATACCTAGGTGCGCGGCTGATGCTGTGATGCCACCACTGCTCCCGAATGCCCCAGCATGGTGTGATCCCCATGCCATGTGTTACCATACCTAGGTGCGCGGCTGATGCTGTAATGCCACCACTACTCCTGAGTGCCCCAGCATGGTGTTATCCCCAGGCCACGTGAGGTGCACGGCTGATGCTGTGATGCCACCACAGCTCCTGAGTGCCCCGGCATGGTGCAATCCCCATGCCACGTGTTACCATACCTAGGTGCGCAGCTGATGCTGTGATGCCACCACTGCTACTGAGTGCCCCAGCTTGGTGTGATCCCCATGCCACGTAAGGTGCACGGCTGATGCTGTGATGCCACCACAGCTCCTGAGTGCCCCTGCATGGTGTGATCCCCATGCCACGTGTTACCATACCTAGGTGCGCGGCTGATACTGTGATGCCACCACAGCTCCTGAGTGCCCCTGCATGGTGTGATCCCCATGCCACGTGTTACCATACCTAGGTGCGCGGCTGATGCTGTGATGCCACCACAGCTCCTGAGTGCCCTGGCATGGTGCGATCCCCATGCCACGTGTTACCATACCTAGGTGCGCGGCTGATGCTGTGATGCCACCACTGCTCCTGAGTGCCCCGGCATGGTGTGATCCCCATGCCATGTGTTACCATACCTAGGTGCGCAGCTGGTGATGAAAGGATTACATGCTCATGTTCTATCGCTTCCCCTCCTTCCCATTCTGACCAGCTGGTAACTAGCATGTAATATATATTGTGATAAAGGCTCTGGCAAAGTTGTTAATGGGAGATGTGTGTGGCCCAGATTTGTGTCTTATGTGATGTTAACCCCAGGAAAGTCTGTGTCTGTAAAGCAGATTTGATTAGATTGTCGGCTTTTGGTAAAAGCTGGATAAGGGTCCTGGGGTTGGATGGTTGAAGAGAGGGAGGGTTCACCATTCATTATTCCCATTCTAGGTCTTTAGGCTATCAGCCTAAAGGTGCCCATACACGTTGCGATTATCGCATCCGTTTTGTACTTTTAAAGTACAAAACGCATCTCATGTGCGATAATCGCGCCGTGTACCTGCGGCGATGCGATGCGCGTCCCCGCAGGTACAATATTGTAAAGCACAAAGAGTATCTGCATGCAGTACTTTTTGTGCTTCATTGCATCGCATCAGTACAGGAGTACATGCGATGCGATGCGATGTCCATTAGTAGCTAGCAACTTAAAAAATAAATAAATAAAAATCGGATCGCATCCCCCTACAAGTGCCAGAATCGCACAGCACATTTTAAAGCACAAAAGCTACAGCTCCATACTGTATCTCAACGTGTATGGGCACCTTTTGAGCAGGCTAATTAGGACCTGTAGAGGCTGATATAAGCTGTGTCAGACAGCGCTTGGAGTGAGGTCCCTCTATTAAGACAGAGCAGATCTGTTTCTTCTACTTGTGGACATCAGTGCCTCCGGTTTTCTCACCTATTAAGCCAGAGGTTCCCAAACGCGGTCCTCAAGGCACCCCAACGGTCCAGGTTCCAGGTATATCCATGGCTCAGCACAGATGGTTAAATCAGACTGCCTACTTTTGAAAATAAGTTTCAGGGAGATTATAGTTGGTAATAGAAGTTTGCACAGTGCCCCATTGAGTGGGCGTGTCATGCTCCACCCAAAGGGTGTGTCTAGTTCCATATATGGAGAGATTTTGAAAAGAGATTGTGAACGTGGCACCTAGAACATGGGTGTGTACTGCTACATCTGAGAGGGATCTTTTAAAATTACATATAAACAAATGTAGATGAGCCACAAAGTAAGAGTTACTATACTTGTTAAAGTGCTGGGAAATGCTGCTGATGATTTAATGTAAATGTATACATCTCTCATTCCTTTTCCCCCAAAAAATGTTACAGTGTAATGTGGGCTAGGTGACATGAGGGAGATTGTTAGACTAATGAGGGAGAGAGGGAGATTGCTGCTATGTCAGGGAGTCTCCTGCAGAATGCAGGAGGGTAGGTAACTATGAGGAAACAGTGTAATGTGGGCTAGGTGACATGAGGGAGATTGCTAGACTAATGAGGGAGAGAGGGAGATTGCTGCTATGTCAGGGAGTCTCCTGCAGAATGCAGGAGGGTAAGCAACTATGGACTGACTGAGCTACTAATTAAGTCACCTGTGGCCAAGCATGGATAAACGTAATACCTGGACCGTTGGGGTGCCTTGAGGACCGCGTTTGGGAACCTCTGTATTAAGGTGAAACTGAGATTACTTACCAAGTTGGGAGACAAACATCCTTTACATAATCCAGGTGGCCACCTGTGTACCCACAAGCGTGTGTGTGAGGAAATGGAAAAATAAACACCTGTATTTGAGAAGTGGTAAATAGACCTATACTGATTACTAACCTCTCACTAACCCTGCGTATATTACGCCTGATGGAATTGTCATCCTAAACCTCAGTTATACATCAGTGACTAACTAACATCTAATCACTTTGCGAAGTGCATCTTTTACCGGTTTATATCATTTTCTGCATAGTTTTTTTGGTACTTGTTTCCTAGCATGGCGCCCACGATTTTTATCTTATGCCATCGAGGTCTATCTGATCGCATCGCATGCGATGCGATCAGACCCGATTTTTAATTGTACAGGCACCCTGATGGGTGATTACTATGTTAAATGCACCCCCATTGTTAACGCCACCCCACTATCAACGCCAACCCGAAGTGTGGTGAGTGCAGCGAGCCCGTGAGGGGCGCGGTACGCGTCCTCTGACCTTTTCATACCCCCACTATCCACGTCGGCGTGGAGTTGATTTTATACAGTGTGGGGAGCGGACGTGGATTACTTCATATGTATTCCACGTCCGCTCGCCACACTATCTAAAATCAACTCCACGCCGACGTGGTTAGTGGGGGTATGAAAAGGTCGGAGGACGCGTACCACTGCGCTCGCCACGCTTCGGGTTAGCGTTGATAGTGGGGGTGGCGTTAACAATGGGGGTGCATTTAACATAGTAATCACCCACCAGGGTGGCTGTACAATTAAAAATCGGGTCTGATCGCATCGCATGCGATGCAATATTAAAATTGTACAGTCAGCTCTTAAAACCCTCAAATCGGGCCCCGTCGCATACCTTAAGTACTGGTATGCGATGGCATACGACGGGCGCCGGGCTAGGAAACAAGTACTGTTTTTTTTTTGTATCATTTATATTATTTGTTGTATGTTTGTTTTTTCCATTTTTTATTAGTTAGGATTAAAAAATTATAATTTCTTTTATCCTGTATATTGTGTACTAATTGTCTAATTGTCTGGAAGGTTTAATCAATAGAACCATTACTTGGGAAACAGTGACCCCCATTGGTCGTCTCAGAGAACTCCAACAGATCTGCGCTGTCCTAATAGAGGGACCTCACTCCCAGCGCTGTCTTTTTTCTTTCCTTTTATTTAAATATTTTGATTGTGTGGTTTAGTTCCCACATTCTCTGGGTTGAGATCTCCTAGATCAGGGCTGGGCAACACCGGCCCTCCAGATGTTGATGAACTACACATCCCAGGATGCTTTGCATTAGTTTTGTTATGAGGCCATGCTGAAACTGATGCAAGGCATGCTGGGATGTTTAGTTCATCAACATCTGGAGGGCCCGTGTTGCCCAGCCCTATCCTAGATCCATTTAAGTAAAGATTACATATATATATTGAAAACCTAAATCCTTGAGAGAAACATTATATATATATATATATATATATATATATATATATATATATATATGTACATTTTTTGAAGGAAGTTTTCATCCAGTGCATTGACAAGCGCATAGCCACCCTCCTATCTTTTTCCTCTTTGTGTCAGAACTTGGCTCAGGGTCTCACTACCTGGGGAATCAGGCAGCACCTGTATGAGTTACTGTGGCATACTGGCTGTCAGTATTGTATATCTGTCTATGTTTGTGGTAGGGACAGTAGGCCCAATCATGTAGGGGAATGTAAGTTTAGTTAGTATCCAGATGGGCTAGGATTTATGTTTATGTATTGTACAAACAGAGCCGGCCCTAGGCAGGATTTTGGCTGGTGCCCCCTAGCACCGCCACTAGTTCCGCCTCTGACCCTGCTCCCCTTTCCCAGCACCATCAACCCTCATCATAGCAGTCCTCAGTTTGGTGCCCCTACCTACAATATTTTAATTAGAAACCGTGCACACATTCTGTGCGCAGCCCAAACAGGGGTGTGTTCTTGCTGGGAAGGGGCATGGCCACCCAATAGTACCCCCAATTCAAATTATGCCACACAGTATTGCAACTTTATTCACATTATATCATGCGATGGTGTCCCTTATTCACGTTACATCACACTGTAGTACCACTTTACCTTATATACATTACGCCTCACATTATTCACATTATACCCTTAGAAAAAAATCCTAAGAAACTATTGTATTTTAAGCACCTCCATGGCCACATTGCAACCCAGCACAAAGCAGTGTGTGCTGGGCAGAGGAGAAGCCTGTATAATGCCCTTATACACATGACACACATAATGCCCCTTACACATATGTTGCACATTATTAATACCCTTATACACATGACACACATAATGCCCATTACACATGTTGCACATTATTAATGCCCTTATACACATGACACACATAATGTCCCTTACACATATGTTGCACATTATTAATGCCCTTAAACACATGACACGCATAATGCCCATTACACATATGTTTCACATTATTAATACCCTTATACACGACACACATAATGCCCATTACACATATGTTGCACATTATTAATGCCCTTATACACATGACACACATAATGCCCCTTACACATATGTTGCACATTATTAATGCCCTTATACACGACACACATAATGCCCCTTACACATGTCGCACATTATTAATGCCCTTATACACATGACACACATAATGCCCTTATACACATGACACACATAATGCCCCTTACACATATGTTGCACATTATTAATGCCCTTATACACATGACACACATATTGCCCATTACACATATGTTGCACATTATTAATACCCTTTTACACATGACACACATAATGCCTGTTACACATATGTTGCACATTATTAATGCCCTTATACACACGACACACATAATGCCCCTTACACATGTCGCACATTATTATTACCCTTATACACATGACACACATAATGCCCCTTACACATATGTTGCACATTATTAATACCCTTATACACATGACACACATAATGCCCATTACACATGTTGCACATTATTAATGCCCTTATACACATGACACACATAATGTCCCTTACACATATGTTGCACATTATTAATGCCCTTAAACACATGACACGCATAATGCCCATTACACATATGTTTCACATTATTAATACCCTTATACACGACACACATAATGCCCATTACACATATGTTGCACATTATTAATGCCCTTATACACATGACACACATAATGCCCCTTACACATATGTTGCACATTATTAATGTCTTTATACACATGACACACATAATGCCCCTTACACATATGTCGCACATTATTAATGCCCTCATACACATGACACACATAATGCCCATTACACATATGTTGCACATTATTAATGCCCTTATACACATGACACACATAATGCCCCTTACACATATGTTGCACATTATTAATGCCCTTATACACATGACACACATAATGCCCATTACACATGTGTCGCACATTATTAATGCCCTTATACACATGACACACATAATGCCCCTTACACATATGTTGCACATTATTAATACCCTTATACACATGACACACATAATGGCCATTACACATATGTCGCACATTATTAATACCCTTTTACACATGACACACATAACGCCTGTTACACATATGTTGCACATTATTAATGCACATAATGCCCCTTACACATATGCCGAACACTATTGCACAACCAACCCACCCGCAGACAGCACTCGCACAGCCGCTAACACTGTGACCTCTGCCTCTGCTTGGATACAGATGTTTCCTCATACATCTTGCCTCAATATGCCATGCAGCTCCTGGCCAGTTCTGCTAACGTTGGGGACCTTTTTAGCTGAAAATTCGTCTTATTTGCATTGTTATGACCAGAACACACAAGGAGCTTCCGATGATTAAAATGATATGCGGCATGCCTATATTCTGTGTGCGACTGTGGCTGTACCTGCATACAGAATGCTATGTTACAGTGATTTCCATGGATACACTATTTCATATGCAGATACAGCCTCACTCACACACAGAATATAGGCATGCTGCATATCATTTCAATCAGCAGAAGCTGCTGGTGCCCCTAGGCATTCCAAACGCCCTAGGCAATTGCCTAGTTTGCCAATGCCTAAGGCCATCTCTGTGTACAAATAAGACTAGCCATAGCTAGATTACTGCTGAACCTCTGGACTGATGCGCTATGTTCCTGGCTGCTGTGTCTGAAGGTGCCCACCTACCCCAGGAGAGGGCGCTCCTTCCCTGGGAATATCACAATAAATAGATACACATTGCACTGAATAATCAGCCCTGTAACGTGTTCTGTAAGTATCAGTCCTTATAGAGACACCATAGAGGAATCTAGAACCCAGACTGAGGAAGGGACCAGAGATTGGGAGGAAACAGAAGAACAAGGAGACAGGAGACAGATTTACACCATTGTCACTTTATTGATGTCACCCTGGGCATGTTGATGACAGAGAGGATTATGGGCAAGGGTGAAGGGTCTGAGAAACGCCCTGTGCCGTGGTCTCATCACCACAGAACTTGTACCTGGAATAAACAGAAGGAGAAAAGTTACTGATACAGAAATCATTAACAACCGTATTAGTCAAAGCTGTCACACAGCGGCCATTAATACATGAGACATAGACCATATATCCGCTGCTTGGCAAGTGGGTCAGTGACACGCAAGAACACGTCCCCTCGGTGACACGCAAGAACACGTCCCCTCGGTGACAGCCAGGCGAGAACACGTCCCCTCGGTGACACGCGAGAACACGCCCCCTCGGTGACAGGCGAGAACACGCCCCCTCGGTGACAGGCGAGAACACGCCCCCTCGGTGACAGGCGAGAACACGCCCCCTCGGTGACACGCGAGAACACGCCCCCTCGGTGACACGCGAGAACACGCCCCCTCGGTGACACGCGAGAACACGCCCCCTCGGTGACAGGCGAGAACACGCCCCCTCGGTGACAGGCGAGAACACGTCCCCTCGGTGACAGGCGAGAACACGTCCCCTCGGTGACAGGCGAGAACACGCCTCCTTCGGTGACACGCGAGAACACGCCCCCTTCGGTGACACGCGAGAACACGCCCCCTACGGTGACACGCGAGAACACGCCCCCTTCGGTGACACGCGAGAACACGCCCCCTTCGGTGACACGCGAGAACACGCCCCCTCGGTGACACGCAAGAACACGCCCCCTCGGTGACAGACGAGAACACGCCCCCTCGGTGACAGACGAGAACACGCCCCCTCGGTGAAACGCGAGAACACGCCCCCTCGGTGACAGACGAGCGAGAACATGCCCCCTCGGTGACCATCGAATGATTTATTCCCCCTTCGGAAATAAAAATCAGTGAATACTGACTTATTTCAGCCGGAGTCTGCCGAAGAGGGGGCGGGCAGTGGCGTCATGTGACCGCATCCACCCACCCCGAGCAGACATCGGCCCGCCTGTGTTCACAGAGGAACGCCCAGTAATTTCATTGGAATTACCATAAAACACTGGGCGTTCGTCTGCTCTGACCCAGTGTCTGCATATAAAACTCTCCTCAGCCATTTGTTCCCCGGGTCTGCACGATCTGTACGATCAGAGCTGAATCCCCCCCGTAGAGTGGACCCAGTAGGGAGAAGGGCACAGAGGGAAGCTAGTGTACAAGACTAGGAATACCATACGGTCCCTAGAAATTGGGGCACTCATGGATGACACAGGTTCTGTGGTTGGCCGACGTCTGGCCTGCAGGTCACCTGGTTCTGTGGTTGGGGGACGTCTGGCCTGCAGATCACCTGGTTCTGTGGTTGGCCGACGTCCGGCCTGCAGGTCACCTGGTTCTGTGGTTGGCCAACGTCCGGCCTGCAGGTCACCTGGTTCTGTGGTTGGCCGACGTCCGGCCTGCAGGTCACCTGGTTCTCTACAGCCACAGATTCTGTTATTCATAGTTTTCTGGTATAAAGGGATAGTATGATAACCCTAATAACACGGTCTCCCCTGGAGGCTGGGAGGTTGGATGAAACACTAAAGGTCTCCTTCCACTGGGGCAACTCACGTGCGATACCCCACCAGCTCGTCCGGCAACATCCGGGAGGCAGGATCGCATGTGATGCATTGTATGAAGTCCTTTTGTTTAAAATGTATCATGCGATCCTTGCCAGGGCTACAGGCTGCGATATATATTCATGGCAGCCCATAGGATCTGCGATGCGAGGCGCACGGGAACGCGCCTCACATCGCAATCGCATGAAAAGGACATGATGTGTTACATGCCATCCGTCGCAGCAATGTGTCCATATCGCATAAAAAAGTCGCCAAATTGCACCAGTGGATGGGGCCTTAACCGGTGTCTACTCTGACTGGCTGATCCGCAGGTTAAAAGGGCTCCCGATGGCCGGTCCTGGTGTAGGCTAATAGTATGTTTAGGCCACAATCCTGATCCCAGGAGTAGTGCTGTCATCCCAGGAATGGGGGGGGGGGGGGGGGGGGGGGGGGGCACACACCTGCTTAGCGCCATCTCCAGGTTACATTGTTATCGCAGTGCTCCCAGTGTTTTTTTTTCAGAATTCCCTCTAGTAAGTTCGGACAGATCATATTTGCCATAACAGGAGTGGAAAATATCATCTGCGTAATTAAATAAATGGCTTGGAGGAGTTCTCCATGAAAACTGCTCCAACAGTCCTTTAATACATTCGGGGGACACTGAAATAATGTGAGAAGGGTGTGTACAGTATAGTTGTTTGTGAGGTAATGAGGTTGGAGGTGCGGAGAGAGCTGAGGCAGCAATAGTGCTCAGGTGCAGGGGTACATAGGAAGTAGGGGCAGATATATTATGTATTGCATCCCGGCCTGGAGTCTGACATGCCATGAATGCCCCCAGCTGTTAGGAATGATCTGATCTCCTGACAGACAGAATTATAGGGGGGTCCCTGCCTGACTGGTACTTACACCGCTCCATTGTTCCCGTACTGCACGGTCACAGATTTCGCTCCCAGCGTTTGTGGAAGGATGGCGAGCAGTGTGCGCCAGGTAAATGTAACGGCAGTGACTGGACCGGGAATCTTCACATCAATCAGCTTCGAGTAGGAGTTTTCTGCAAAAAGTCCGCTGCGGGTATAAGAGGAGAAGGAAATTCTATTAAGACATAGATAAACAGGTGCCGTCAATACAGCCACATGGGTACTAGCCCCCAACCTGCATTAGCCACATCACAATGCTGCACCCCACAATACACCCCTGTCTGTACTGCAGTAATAATGTCCCCAGATGGCAGGAGGTGGTGTGCAGGCAGGGGGTGGCGTGCAGGCAGGGGGTGGGGTGCAGGCAGGGGGTGGGGTGGTGGGGTGCAGGTAGGGGATTCCCTGCAGTCAGGAGGTGGTGTGCAAGCAGGAGGTGATGTTGAAGCAGGAGGTGGTGTGCAGTCAGGGGGTGGTGTGCAGGCAGGGGGTGGTGTGCAGGCAGGAGGAGGTGGCGTACAGCATTCAGACAGGGGGTGGTGTACAGTCAAGGGGTGATGTGCAGAATGGAGATGTTGTTCCAGATGGAGGTGGTGTGCAGGCATGGGGTGCGGTGTGCAGACCGGGAGGGTGGGGGGGGGGGGATCAGGCAGGTAGTGGGTGGTATGCATGTGTGGCACCCCGACCTGGACTTCAAGGGGTTAATACCCCGTTCAGTGTAGGGCGCGAAAGAGAACCCCTAGACTGATTGACAGCCAAAGGGGAACCAATGGGGCAGGAGGGGAGGTACCAGCCTCTGGGGGGTCAGAGGTCCGGGAAGCCTGAAGAGCGGGCGGGATCGGAAAAAGAGCGCTGCGGAGGAAGGGAGAAGAAGCGTGGTGGGTACTTATGTAGTAACTGGGCTGCCGATTTCTAAATCGGGTCGGATCGGGAGATCGCATCGCATCGCATGCGACCATGCGATTCGATGCGATGCGATGCGATGACCCGATTTTTCCATAGGAATCAATGTTAAAATGGACTGAGTCCATTTTAACATGGAATTCAATGGGAAAAATGGGTCCTTTTCATACCCCTACTATCCAAGTGGGCATGGAGTTGGATATAAACCTGTGGCGAGCGTAGCGAGCCACCGAGCCCGAAGCGTGGCGAGCGAAGCGAGCCCCGCGAGGGGACGAATACCGTCCCCTCGCGGGGCTCGCTTCGCTCGCCACGCTTCGGGCTCGGTGGCTCGCTACGCTCGCCACAGGTTTATATCCAACTCCATGCCCACTTGGATAGTAGGGGTATGAAAAGGACCCATTTTTCCATAGGAATCATTTTAACTTTGATTCCTATGGAAAAATCGGGTCATCGCATCCGATATCGGATGCGATGCGATGCGATGCGATGCGATATCGCATCGCATCGCATCTGATTGTATGCCTTAACTTAAGGCATACAATCAAAAAATCGGCAGCCCAGTTACTACATAAGTACCGCGTGGTGTGTCGGAAGAGGAAGAAGGACCCGCTGAGCGCACGGCTGCAGGAGGAAACCGGGGGACCCGACATCTCGTTGCCGGGGAGCGGTGATTGACAGCGGGCGCCCGGCTAGACAGAGCGGAGCGGGCGCTGTGAAAACTCCCACCGCATGACGGAGACTGAGTCCAGCAGCCGGCGGGGAGAGAAGCCAGCGCAGAGTACAGCGGGGCAGGAGAGGCGCAGCTGAGTGTGGCAACGCTGCAGCAGCAGCGCCCACACTAGCATGCCCTCCTGCAGAAGATTGAACCAGCATCCGTCATCCAGACGCCAGGGGACCCTATCGTGACGGGCAGGAGCCTGCAACTTGTTGCTGACGCCAGGTATCCTTGCACTGGTCACCCCAAGCCTGCTTCCCTATCCACTCCCTGTCACCAACGCAGTATGTCTTAAAGGGCACCCCCTCGTTGTGCCCCCAGAGCTCCCCCACCATTTACTTTCATCTAGACTATCCCACGCCATTTCCAGTACCCCACTAAGGACCAGTGGGTGTAAAGTTACCAACGCCACAGAACCCCGGAGTATTGTACGCCAGGAGGGCATCCGAAGCAGGGTGAGGTTAGCCCCCTCATTCGTTATAACGCAGAGGAGCCTTGGTTGTCCCATGTAAGCAGGGGAATTAACCCTGCCCACTCCCAGTGAGTAAATTGCTGCAAGTTGTAGAGACGTTGCTGTGCACTGGCCTAACAAAAGAGGACACCGCCATCTTGTAGTCAAAGTTCAGGCGGCGCAGAATTATTTTCAGATTTATTTAAAGGATCCAGTATTCACCTTTTACCCTAGGGACATTGTTCTGGACCGTATTCCTAAGCGGGATTTCTCCAGGACGGTAGTGAGAGGATGTATTTTACTGCCATACCGTATGTTCCTTACTGCTGTGTTTTGTATGTATTATATGTGTCAGGTTGTTAGCACCTGTGAATTGGTGGCCAGGTCCACATAGTGTTGCCAGCATTGCCGAGTGAGGGCATTATTCCCCTGAACCTAGTTAACGGTCTGCGGAATGTGTGTTCCCACTCGCCAAGGACGCGGGAAGACCGCATCGTCCTCGGATGGTAGATTGTTGATATTCTTCCGAGTGGTATAGTGTATTATTGTAGTGCTACGCTGTTACAGGCCGTTTACAGTCTATGTCAGTTAATGACAATTGTTTATTCACCTTTTACACTAAATAAAACGTAAGAGTTGTACTGCTGAACGCCTTGTCTCAGTCCCTACGGGGGTGTGTTCTCTACAGCCGACGCGGTGAAGAATCTGTGTGGAACCGAAGGTATCCAGCGACTCAAGGTATTTATCTAACCCCACCGGCGGCGTATTACACATGCAGGAGGTGGTATACAGGCAAGAGGTGGTATACAGGCAAGAGGTGGTATACAGGCAAGAGGTGGTATACAGGCAGGAGGCAGTGTGCAGTCAAGTGGTTGTTGGCAGGCAGCGGGTGGTGTGCAGGCACGAGGTGGCGTGCAGGTAGGGGGCGGTATACTGGCAGGAGGCGGTGTGCAGGCAGGAGGTGGCGTGCAGGTAGGGGTGGCGTGCAGGCAGGAGGTGGCGTGCAGGCAGGGGGTGGCGTGCAGGCAGGGGAGGCTGTGCATGCAGGAGGTACACCCAGTATATATGAGCATGGCTAGGCAGTGAGGCAGGGGTGTATGTACCTGTATATGTCATGGTCCTTAGAGCAGTTGGAAGGGTTACACACTTTCACTTGAAGCGTTCCGGAGAGCACATTCCCGTTGAGCTGAATGGACACTTTGTATCTCCAGCCTGCAGGATACAACAGCAAATCTAACATTACATACTGCACACACAGCCTCGCTGTCACACACAGCCTCGCTGTCACACACAGCCTCGCTGTCACACACAGCCTCGCTGTCACACAGCCTCGCTGTCACACAGCAGCCTCGCTGTCACACAGCAGCCTCGCTGTCACACACAGACTCGCTGTCACACACAGCCTCTCTGTCACACACAGCCTCACTGTCACACACAGCCTCACTGTCACACACAGCCTCGCTGTCACACAGCAGCCTCACCATCACACAGCAGCCTCACCAGAGGCGGAACTACCATTGGTGCAGCAGGTGCATTGCACCGGGGCCCCTGAGGACTAAGGGGCCCATTGCTGTCTAGACCAGCAGCTTGTGCCCCTGTCACCCATGGGTGTGGGGCCTAAATTGTTCTTTTGCACCTGGGCCCACCACTCACAAGTTCCGCCCCTGAGCCTCACCTTCACACAGCAGCCTCACCATCACACAGCAGCCTCACCATCACATAGCAGCCTCACCATCACACAGCAGCCTCACCATCACACAGCAGCCTCACCATCACACAGCAGCCTCACCATCACACAGCAGCCTCACCATCACATAGCAGCCTCACCATCACACAGCAGCCTCACAATCACTAACAGCCTCGCCAACACACAGCAGCCTCGCCATCACACAGCAGCCTCACAATCACACAGCAGCCTCACCATCACACAGCAGCCTCGCCATCACACAGCAGCCTCACCATCACACAGCAGCCTCGCCCTCACACAGCAGCCTCACAAACACACAGCAGCCTCGCCATCACACAGCAGCCTCACCATCACACAGCAGCCTCACCATCACACAGCAGCCTCACCAACACACAGCAGCCTCGCCCTCACACAGCAGCCTCACCATCACATAGCAGCCTCGCCCTCACACAGCAGCCTCGCCATCACACAGCAGCCTCGCCATCACACAGCAGCCTCACCATCACACAGCAGCCTCGCCCTCACACAGCAGCCTCACAAACACACAGCAGCCTCGCCATCACACAGCAGCCTCACCATCACACAGCAGCCTCACCATCACACAGCAGCCTCACCAACACACAGCAGCCTCGCCAACACACAGCAGCCTCGCCAACACACAGCAGCCTCGCCATCACACGGCAGCCTCGCCATCACACAGCAGCCTCGCCATCACACAGCAGCCTCACAATCACTAACAGCCTAGCCCTCACACAGCAGCCTCACCATCACACAGCAGCCTCACCATCACACAGCAGCCTCACCATCACACAGCAGCCTCACCATCACACAGCAGCCTCGCCATCACACAGCAGCCTCGCCATCACACAGCAGCCTCACCATCACACAGCAGCCTCGCCATCACACAGCAGCCTCGCCATCACACAGCAGCCTCGCCATCACACAGCAGCCTCGCCATCACACAGCAGCCTCACCAACACACAGCAGCCTCACCATCACATAGCAGCCTCGCCCTCACACAGCAGCCTCGCCATCACACAGCAGCCTCGCCCTCACGCAGCAGCCTCACAAACACACAGCAGCCTCACAAACACACAGCAGCCTCACCATCACACAGCAGCCTCACCAACACACAGCAGCCTCGCCAACACACAGCAGCCTCGCCAACACACAGCAGCCTCGCCAACACACAGCAGCCTCGCCATCACACAGCAGCCTCGCCATCACACAGCAGCCTCGCCCTCACACAGCAGCCTCACCATGTAACACCATGCTGCGCTGCAGGGGGACAGACATAACATGCGCACCTGGGTAACACCATGCTGCGCTGCAGGGGGACAGATGTAACATGCGCACCTGGGTAACACCATGCTGCGCTGCAGGGGGACAGATGTAACATGTACACCTGGGTAACACCATGCTGCACTGCAGGGGGACATATGTAACATGCACACCTGGGTAACACCATGCTGCGCTGCAGGGGGACAGACGTAACATGCACACCTGGGTAACACCATGCTGCGCTGCAGGGGGACAGACATAACATGCGCACCTGGGTAACACCATGCTGCGCTGCAGGGGGACAGATGTAACATGCGCACCTGGGTAACACCATGCTGCGCTGCAGGGGGACAGATGTAACATGTACACCTGGGTAACACCATGCTGCACTGCAGGGGGACATATGTAACATGCACACCTGGGTAACACCATGCTGCGCTGCAGGGGGACAGACGTAACATGCGCACCTGGGTAACACCATGCTGCGCTGCAGGGGGACAGATGTAACATGCGCACCTGGGTAACACCATGCTGTGCTGCAGGGGGACAGATGTAACATGCACACCTGGGTAACACCATGCTGCGCTGCAGGGGGACAGACATAACATGTACACCTGGGTAACACCATGCTGCGCTGCAGGGGGACAGATGTAACATGCACACCTGGGTAACACCATGTTGCGCTGCAGGGGGACAGATGCATGTAACATGTACACCTGGGTAACACCATGCTGCGCTGCAGGGGGACAGACATAACATGTGCACCTGGGTAACACCATGCTGCGCTGCAGGGGGACAGATGTAACATGTGCACCTGGGTAACACCAAGCTGCGCTGCAGGGGGACAGATGTAACATGCACACCTGGGTAACACCATGCTGTGCTGCAGGGGGACAGACATAACATGTACACCTGGGTAACACCATGCTGCGCTGCAGGGGGACAGATGTAACATGCGCACCTGGGTAACACCATGCTGCGCTGCAGGTGGGGAAGATGTAACATGTGCACCTGGGTAACACCATGCTGCACTGCAGGGGGACAGACGTAACATAAACACCTGGGTAACACCATGCTGCACTGCAGGGGGACAGACATAACATGCACACCTGGGTAACACCATGCTGCGCTGCAGGGGGACAGACATAACATGTACACCTGGGTAACACCATGCTGCGCTGCAGGGGGACAGATGTAACATGCACACCTGGGTAACACCATGCTGCGCTGCAGGGGGACAGACATAACATGTACACCTGGGTAACACCATGCTGCGCTGCAGGGGGACAGATGTAACATGCACACCTGGGTAACACCATGCTGCGCTGCAGGGGGACAGATGTAACATGTACACCTGGGTAACACCATGCTGCACTGCAGGGGGACAGATGTAACATGCACACCTGGGTAACACCATGCTGCGCTGCAGGGGGACAGATGTAACATGCACACCTGGGTAACACCATGCTGCGCTGCAGGGGGACAGACGTAACATGTACACCTGGGTAACACCAAGCTGCGCTGCAGGGGGACAGATGTAACAGGCACACCTGGGTAACACCATGCTGCGCTGCAGGGGGACAGATGTAACATGCACACCTGGGTAACACCATGCTGCGCTGCAGGGGGACAGACGTAACATGCGCACCTGGGTAACACCATGCTGTGCTGCGGGGGGACAGACGTAACATGTACACCTGGGTAACACCATGCTGCGCTGCAGGGGGACAGACGTAACATGCGCATCTCGGTAACACCAAGCTGCGCTGCAGGGGGACAGATGTAACAGGCACACCTGGGTAACACCATGCTGCGCTGCAGGGGGACAGATGTAACATGCACACCTGGGTAACACCATGCTGCGCTGCAGGGGGACAGACGTAACATGCGCACCTGGGTAACACCATGCTGTGCTGCGGGGGGACAGACGTAACATGTACACCTGGGTAACACCATGCTGCGCTGCAGGGGGACAGACGTAACATGCGCACCTCGGTAACACCATGCTGTGCTGCAGGGGGACAGACGTAACATGTATACCTGGGTAACACCATGCTGCACTGCAGGGGGACAGACATAACATGTACACCTGGGTAACACCATGCTGCGCTGCAGGGGGACAGATGCATGTAACATGCGCACCTGGGTAACACCATGCTGTGCTGCGGGGGGACAGACGTAACATGTGCACCTGGGTAACACCATGCTGCGCTACAGGAGGACAGACGTAACATGTGCACCTGGGTAACACCATGCTGTGCTGCAGGGGGACAGACATAACATGCGCACCTGGGTAACACCATGCTGCTCTGCAGGGGGACAGACGTAACATGCGCACCTGGGTAACACCATGCTGTGCTGCAGGGGGACAGACATAACATGTACACCTGGGTAACACCATGCTGCGCTGCAGGGGGACAGATGTAACATGCGCACCTGGGTAACACCATGCTGCGCTGCAGGGGGACAGACATAACATGTGCACCTGGGTAACACCATGCTGTGCTGCAGGGGGACAGATGTAACATGCACACCTGGGTAACACCATGCTGCGCTGCAGGGGGACAGATGTAACATGTACACCTGGGTAACACCATGCTGCGCTGCAGGGGGACAGATGTAACATGTACACCTGGGTAACACCATGCTGCGCTGCAGGGGGACAGATGTAACATGCGCACCTGGGTAACACCATGCTGTGCTGCAGGGGGACAGACATGACATGCGCACCTGGGTAACACCATGCTGCGCTGCAGGGGGACAGATGTAACATGCACACCTGGGTAACACCATGCTGCACTGCAGGGGGACAGATGTAACATGCACACCTGGGTAACACCATGCTGCACTGCAGGGGGACAGATGTAACATGCGCACCTGGGTAACACCATGCTGCGCTGCAGGGGGACAGATGTAACATGCACACCTGGGTAACACCATGCTTCGCTGCAGGAGGACAGATGTAACATGCGCACCTGGGTAACACCATGCTGCGCTGCGGGGGGGCAGGCATAACATGCGCACCTGGGTAACACCATGCTGTGCTGCAGGGGGACAGATGTAACATGCACACCTGGGTAACACCATGCTGCACTGCGGGGGGACAGATGTAACATGTACACCTGGGTAACACCAAGCTGCGCTGCAGGGGGACAGACATAACATGCGCACCTGGGTAACACCATGCTGCGCTGCAGGGGGACAGACGTAACAGGCACACCTTGGTAACACCATGCTGCGCTGCAGGGGGACAGATGTAACAGGCACACCTGGGTAACACCATGCTGCGCTGCAGGAGGACAGATGTAACATGCGCACCTGGGTCACACCATGCTGCACTGCAGGGGGACAGATGTAACATGCGCACCTGGGTAACACCATGCTGCGCTGCAGGGGGACAGACATAACATGTGCACCTGGGTAACACCATGCTGCACTGCGGGGGGACAGATGTAACATGCGCACCTGGGTATCACCATGCTGCGCTGCAGGGGGACAGATGTAACATGCACACCTGGGTAACACCATGCTGCTCTGCAGGGGGACAGACGTAACATGCGCACCTGGGTAACACCATGCTGCGCTGCAGGAGGACAGACATAACATGCGCACCTGGGTAACACCATGCTGCTCTGCAGGGGGACAGACGTAACATGCGCACCTGGGTAACACCATGCTGCGCTGCAGGAGGACAGACGTAACATGCGCACCTGGGTAACACCATGCTGCGCTGCAGGAGGACAGACGTAACATGCGCACCTGGGTAACACCATGCTGCGCTGCAGGAGGACAGACATAACATGCGCACCTGGGTAACACCATGCTGCGCTGCGGGGGGACAGACATAACATGCACATCTCAGTAACACCATGCTGCGCTGCAGGGGGACAGACATAACATGCGCACCTGGGTAACACCATGCTGCGCTGCGGGGGGACAGACATAACATGTGCACCTGGGTAACACCATGCTGCGCTGCAGGGGGACAGATGTAACATGTACACCTGGGTAACACCATGCTGTGCTGCAGGGGGACAGATGTAACATGCGCACCTGGGTAACACCATGCTGCGCTGCGGGGGGACAGACATAACATGCGCACCTGGGTAACACCATGCTGCGCTGCAGGAGGACAGACATAACATGCGCACCTGGGTAACACCATGCTGCGCTGCGGGGGGACAGACGTAACATGTGCACCTGGGTAACACCATGCTGCGCTGCGGGGGGACAGACATAACATGCGCACCTGGGTAACACCATGCTGCGCTGCAGGAGGACAGATGTAACATGTACACCTGGGTAACACCATGCTGCGCTGCAGGGGGACAGATGTAACAGGCACACCTGGGTAACACCATGCTGTGCTGCAGGGGGACAGATGTAACATGCGCACCTGGGTAACACCATGCTGCGCTGCAGGGGGACAGACATAACATGTACACCTGGGTAACACCATGCTGCGCTGCGGGGGGACAGACATAACATGCACACCTGGGTAACACCATGCTGCGCTGAGGGGGGACAGACATTACATGCACACCGGGGTAACACCATGCTGCTCTGCAGGGGGACAGACATAACATGCGCACCTGGGTAACACCATGCTGCGCTGCGGGGGGACAGAAGTAACATGTGCACCTGGGTAACACCATGCTGCGCTGCAGGGGGACAGACGTAACATGCACACCTGGGTAACACCATGCTGCACTGCAGGGGGACAGATGTAACATGCGCACCTGGGTAACACCATGCTGCACTGCAGGAGGACAGATGTAACAGGCACACCTGGGTAACACCATGCTGCGCTGCAGGGGGACAGATGTAACAGGCACACCTGGGTAACAACAAGCTGTGCTGCAGGGGGACAGATGTAACATGCACACCTGGGTAACACTATGCTGCGCTGCAGGGGGCCATATGTAACATGTGCACCTGGGTAACACCATGCTGCGCTGCAGGGGGACAGATGTAACATGCGCACCTGGGTAACACCATGCTGTGCTGCAGGGGGACAGATGTAACATGCACACCTGGGTAACACTATGCTGCGCTGCAGGGGGACAGATGTAACATGCGCACCTGGGTAACACCATGCTGTGCTGCAGGGGGACAGACGTAACATGCGCACCTGGGTAACACCATGCTGCACTGCAGGGGGGACAGATGTAACATGCACACCTGGGTAACACCATGCTGCGCTGCAGGGGGACAGATGTAACATGCACCTGGGTAACACCATGCTGCGCTGCAGGAGGACAGATGTAACATGCACACCTGGGTAACACCATGCTGCGCTGCAGGGGGACAGATGCATGTAACATGCACACCTGGGTAACACCATGCTGCACTGCAGGGGGACAGACGTAACATGCACACCTGGGTAACACCATACTGCGCTGCAGGGGGACAGACGTAACATGCGCACCAGGGTAACACCATGCTGCGCTGCGGGGGGACAGACATAACATGCGCACCTGGGTAACACCATGCTGCACTGCAGGGGGACAGATGTAACATGCACACCTGGGTAACACCATGCTGCGCTGCAGGGGGACAGACATAACATGCGCACCTGGGTAACACCATGCTGCGCTGCAGGGGGACAGACATAACATGCGCACCTGGGTAACACCATGCTGTGCTGCAGGGGGACAGACATAACATGCACACCTGGGTAACACCATGCTGTGCTGCAGGAGGACAGATGTAACATGCGCACCTGGGTAACACCATGCTGCTTTGCAGGAGGACAGATGTAACATGCACACCTGGGTAACACCATGCTGTGCTGCGGGGGGACAGACGTAACATGTACACCTGGGTAACACCATGCTGCGCTGCAGGGGGACAGATGTAACATGCACACCTGGGTAACACCATGCTGCGCTGCAGGGGGACAGATGTAACATGCACACCTGGGTAACACCATGCTGCGCTGCAGGGGGACAGATGTAACATGTACACCTGGGTAACACCATGCTGCGCTGCAGGGGGACAGATGTAACATGCACACCTGGGTAACACCATGCTGCGCTGCAGGAGGACAGATGTAACATGTACACCTGGGTAACACCATGCTGCACTGCAGGGGGACAGATGTAACATGCGCACCTGGGTAACACCATGCTGCACTGCAGGAGGACAGATGTAACATGTACACCTGGGTAACACCATGCTGCGCTGCAGGGGGACAGACGTAACATGCACACCTGGGTAACACCATGCTGCTCTGCAGGGGGACAGATGTAACATGCGCACCAGGGTAACACCATGCTGCGCTGCGGGGGGACAGACATAACATGCGCACCTGGGTAACACCATGCTGCGCTGCAGGGGGACAAACATAACATGCACACCTGGGTAACACCATGCTGCGCTGCATGGGGACAGACATAACATGCGCACCTGGGTAACACCATGCTGTGCTGCAGGGGGACAGACATAACATGCGCACCTGGGTAACACCATGCTGCACTGCAGGGGGACAGACATAACATGCACACCTGGGTAACACAATGCTGCACTGCAGGGGGACATATGTAACATGCACACCTGGGTAACACCATGCTGCGCTGCAGGGGGACAGATGTAGCATGCACACCTGGGTAACACCATGCTGCGCTGCGGGGGGACAGACATAACCTGTACACCTGGGTAACACCATGCTGCGCTGCAGGGGGACAGATGTAACATGCACACCTGGGTAACACCATGCTGCGCTGCAGGGGGACAGATGTAACATGCACACCTGGGTAACACCATGCTGCGCTGCAGGGGGACAGATGTAACATGTACACCTGGGTAACACCATGCTGCGCTGCAGGGGGACAGATGTAACATGCACACCTGGGTAACAACAAGCTGTGCTGCAGGGGGACAGATGTAACATGCACACCTGGGTAACACTATGCTGCGCTGCAGGGGGCCATATGTAACATGTGCACCTGGGTAACACCATGCTGCGCTGCAGGGGGACAGATGTAACATGCGCACCTGGGTAACACCATGCTGTGCTGCAGGGGGACAGATGTAACATGCACACCTGGGTAACACTATGCTGCGCTGCAGGGGGACAGATGTAACATGCGCACCTGGGTAACACCATGCTGTGCTGCAGGGGGACAGACGTAACATGCGCACCTGGGTAACACCATGCTGCACTGCAGGGGGGACAGATGTAACATGCACACCTGGGTAACACCATGCTGCGCTGCAGGGGGACAGATGTAACATGCACCTGGGTAACACCATGCTGCGCTGCAGGAGGACAGATGTAACATGCACACCTGGGTAACACCATGCTGCGCTGCAGGGGGACAGATGCATGTAACATGCACACCTGGGTAACACCATGCTGCACTGCAGGGGGACAGACGTAACATGCACACCTGGGTAACACCATACTGCGCTGCAGGGGGACAGACGTAACATGCGCACCAGGGTAACACCATGCTGCGCTGCGGGGGGACAGACATAACATGCGCACCTGGGTAACACCATGCTGCACTGCAGGGGGACAGATGTAACATGCACACCTGGGTAACACCATGCTGCGCTGCAGGGGGACAGACATAACATGCGCACCTGGGTAACACCATGCTGCGCTGCAGGGGGACAGACATAACATGCGCACCTGGGTAACACCATGCTGTGCTGCAGGGGGACAGACATAACATGCACACCTGGGTAACACCATGCTGTGCTGCAGGAGGACAGATGTAACATGCGCACCTGGGTAACACCATGCTGCTTTGCAGGAGGACAGATGTAACATGCACACCTGGGTAACACCATGCTGTGCTGCGGGGGGACAGACGTAACATGTACACCTGGGTAACACCATGCTGCGCTGCAGGGGGACAGATGTAACATGCACACCTGGGTAACACCATGCTGCGCTGCAGGGGGACAGATGTAACATGCACACCTGGGTAACACCATGCTGCGCTGCAGGGGGACAGATGTAACATGTACACCTGGGTAACACCATGCTGCGCTGCAGGGGGACAGATGTAACATGCACACCTGGGTAACACCATGCTGCGCTGCAGGAGGACAGATGTAACATGTACACCTGGGTAACACCATGCTGCACTGCAGGGGGACAGATGTAACATGCGCACCTGGGTAACACCATGCTGCACTGCAGGAGGACAGATGTAACATGTACACCTGGGTAACACCATGCTGCGCTGCAGGGGGACAGACGTAACATGCACACCTGGGTAACACCATGCTGCTCTGCAGGGGGACAGATGTAACATGCGCACCAGGGTAACACCATGCTGCGCTGCGGGGGGACAGACATAACATGCGCACCTGGGTAACACCATGCTGCGCTGCAGGGGGACAAACATAACATGCACACCTGGGTAACACCATGCTGCGCTGCATGGGGACAGACATAACATGCGCACCTGGGTAACACCATGCTGTGCTGCAGGGGGACAGACATAACATGCGCACCTGGGTAACACCATGCTGCACTGCAGGGGGACAGACATAACATGCACACCTGGGTAACACAATGCTGCACTGCAGGGGGACATATGTAACATGCACACCTGGGTAACACCATGCTGCGCTGCAGGGGGACAGATGTAGCATGCACACCTGGGTAACACCATGCTGCGCTGCGGGGGGACAGACATAACCTGTACACCTGGGTAACACCATGCTGCGCTGCAGGGGGACAGATGTAACATGCACACCTGGGTAACACCATGCTGCGCTGCAGGGGGACAGATGTAACATGCACACCTGGGTAACACCATGCTGCGCTGCAGGGGGACAGATGTAACATGTACACCTGGGTAACACCATGCTGCGCTGCAGGGGGACAGATGTAACATGCACACCTGGGTAACACCATGCTGCGCTGCAGGGGGACAGATGTAACATGTACACCTGGGTAACACCATGCTGCGCTGCAGGGGGACAGATGTAACAGGCACACCTGGGTAACACGATGCTGCGCTGCAGGGGGACAGATGTAACAGGCACACCTGGGTAACACCAAGCTGCGCTGCAGGGGGACAGATGTAACAGGCACACCTGGGTAACACCAAGCTGCGCTGCAGGAGGACAGATGTAACTTGCACACCTGGGTAACACCATGCTGCGCAGCAGGGGGACAGATGTAACATGTACACCTGGGTAACACCATGCTGCGCTGCAGGGGGACAGACATAACATGCGCACCTTGGTAACACCATGCTGCACTGCAGGGGGACAGACGTAACATGCGCACCTGGGTAACACCATGCTGCACTGCAGGGGGACAGACGTAACATGTACACCTGGGTAACACCAAGCTGCGCTGCAGGGGGACAGATGTAACAGGCACACTTGGGTAACACCATGTTGCGCTGCAGGGGGACAGATGCATGTAACATGCACACCTGGATAACACCAAGCTGCGCTGCAGGTGGACAGATGTAACAGGCACACCTGGGTTACACCAAGCTGCGCTGCAGGAGGACAGATGTAACTTGCACACCTGGGTAACACCATGCTGCGCTGCGGGGGGACAGACATAACATGCGCACCTGGGTAACACCATGCTGCGCTGCAGGGGGACAGATGCATGTAACATGCACATCTCAGTAACACCATGCAGCGCTGCAGGGGAACAGATGTAACAGGCACACCTGGGT
Organism: Crinia signifera; assembly: GCF_055691185.1. NCBI lineage: Eukaryota > Metazoa > Chordata > Amphibia > Anura > Myobatrachidae > Crinia > Crinia signifera. Next base: position 8,809 of record NW_028142193.1, on the reverse strand, counting down.
AACACCATGCTGCGCTGCGGGGGGACAGACATAACATGCGCACCTGGGTAACACCATGCTGCGCTGCAGGGGGACAGATGTAACAGGCACACCTGGGTATCCCCTCCATATGTGACCTTACATCAGCTGTACACCCCTTATCTCCCTCAGCGACCTAACACATCCATCCGCTGCAGTTTGCTTTATACTTCTACATGCAGATGTCATGTGACTCACGCGGATAGTCGCCCTCACTTCCGGTGTTCAGGTAATATTTCGGGCAGGTGGATGCACATCCGGGTGTCTGTACTGTAGTCCATTACTGAGCCAGCTGCAGTTGGTAACACGGGAATCCTGCGCCCTGCAGTGGGAGGAGCTGTACAGTTACCTCTTATATGTACGTCAGACTCTGATTCCTGAGCACTGGGTACTTACATTCAGGAACGAGGCATAGTCTGAGGCACAGTAACCCATGAAACCACTAGAGTTGCGGAGTGCTTCTGTGAACATCTTGTAGCTGGCAACATGGCTGCACTTAATACCATTATACACATCTAGTGGCAGAGAGAGAAGAGAAACAGAGTCCATTGAATCTATTGTATACCTGAGGGCACCAGGGGACTGCATCCTGGTACAGCATCCTAGCTGCCTGAGGGCACTGGGGGGGGGGGGGGGGACTGCATCCTGGTACAGCATCCTAGCTGCCTGAGGGTACTGGGGGGCTGCGTCCTGGTACAGCATCCTAGCTGCCTGAGGGCACTGGGGGGGGGCTGCGTCCTGGTACAGCATCCTAGCTGCCTGAGGGCACTGGGGGGGGGGGGGGGGGACTGCATCCTGGTACAGCATCCTAGCTGCCTGAGGGTACTGGGGGGCTGCGTCCTGGTACAGCATCCTAGCTGCCTGAGGGTACTGGGGGGCTGCGTCCTGGTACAGCATCCTAGCTGCCTGAGGGTACTGGGGGGCTGCCGTCCTGGTACAGCATCCTAGCTGCCTGAGGGTACTGGGGGGCTGCGTCCTGGTACAGCATCCTAGCTGCCTGAGGGCACTGGGGGGGGGGGCTGCGTCCTGGTACAGCATCCTAGCTGCCTGAGGGCACTGGGGGGCTGCGTCCTGGTACAGCATCCTAGCTGCCTGAGGGCACTGGGGGGGGGGGGGGGGGGCGCGTCCTGGTCAGCATCCTAGCTGCCTGAGGGTACTGGGGGGCTGCGTCCTGGTACAGCATCCTAGCTGCCTGAGGGCACTGGGGGGCTGCGTCCTGGTACAGCATCCTAGCTGCCTGGAGGGCACTGGGGGGGGGGGGGGGGGCTGCGTCCTGGTACAGCATCCTAGCTGCCTGAGGGCACTGGGGGGGGGGGGGGGGGGGCTGCGTCCTGGCACAGCATCCTAGGCTGCCTGAGGGCACTGGGGGGGGGGGGCTGCGGCCTGGTACAGCATCCTAGCTGCCTGAGGGCACTAGGGGGGGGGGGCTGCGTCCTGGTACAGCATCCTAGCTGCCTGAGGGCACTGGGGGGGGGGGGGGCTGCGTCCTGGTACAGCATCCTAGGCTGCCTGAGGGCACTGGGGGGGGGGGGGGCTGCGTCCTGGTACAGCTCCAGCTGCCTGAGGGTACTGGGGGGGCTGCGTCCTGGTACAGCATCCTAGCTGCCTGAGGGCACTGGGGGGGGGGGGGGGGGCTGCGTCCTGGTACAGCATCCTAGCTGCCTGAGGGTACTGGGGGGCTGCGTCCTGGTACAGCATCCTAGCTGCCTGAGGCACTGGGGGGCTGCGTCCTGGTACAGCATCCTAGCTGCCTGAGGGCACTGGGGGGGGGGGGGGGCTGCGTCCTGGTACAGCATCCTAGCTGCCTGAGGGTACTGGGGGGCTGCGTCCTGGTACAGCATCCTAGCTGCCTGAGGGCACTGGGGGCTGCTTCCTGGTACAGCATCCTAGCTGCCTGAGGGCACTGGGGGGGGGGGGGGGGGGGCTGCGTCCTGGTACAGCATCCTAGCTGCCTGAGGGCACTGGGGGGGGGGGCTGCAACCTGGTACAGCATCCTAGCTGCCTGGGGGGGGGGGGCTGCGTCCTGGTACAGCATCCTAGCTGCCTGAGGGTACTGGGGGACTGCGTCCTGGTACAGCATCCTAGCTGGCCTGAGGGCACTGGGGGGGGGGGGCTGCGTCCTGGTACAGCATCCTAGCTGCCTGAGGGTACTGGGGGCTGCTCTGGTACAGCATCCTAGCTGCCTGAGGGCACTGGGGGCTGCGTCCTGGTACAGCATCCTAGCTGCCTGAGGGCACTGGGGGGGGGGGGGGGGGCTGCGTCCTGGTACAGCATCCTAGCTGCCTGAGGGCACTGGGGGGCTGCGTCCTGGTACAGCATCCTAGCTGCCTGAGGGCAATGGGGGGGGGGGGGGGCTGCGTCCTGGTACAGCAAGCATCCTAGCTGCCTGAGGGCACTGGGGGGCTGCGTCCTGGTACAGCATCCTAGCTGCCTGAGGGCACTGGGGGGGGGGGGGGGGGCACTGCGTCCTGGTACAGCATTCTAGCTGCCTGAGGGCACTGGGGGGCTGCGTCCTGGTACAGCATCCTAGCTGCCTGAGGGCACTGGGGGGGGGGGGCACTGCGTCCTGGTACAGCATCCTAGCTGCCTGAGGGCACTGGGGGGCTGCGTCCTGGTACAGCATCCTAGCTGCCTGAGGGCACTGGGGGGGGGGGGGGGGGCTGCGTCCTGGTACAGCATCCTAGCTGCCTGAGGGCACTGGGGGGCTGCGTCCTGGTACAGCATCCTAGCTGCCTGAGGGCACTGGGGGGGGGGGGGGGGCACTGCGTCCTGGTACAGCATCCTAGCTGCCTGAGGGCACTGGGGGGCTGCGTCCTGGTACAGCATCCTAGCTGCCTGAGGGCACTGGGGGGGGGGGGGGGGCACTGCGTCCTGGTACAGCATCCTAGCTGCCTGAGGGCACTGGGGGCTGCGTCCTGGTACAGCATCCTAGCTGCCTGAGGGCACTGGGGGGGGGGGGGGGGCTGCATCCTGGTACAGCATCCTAGCTGCCTGAGGGCACTGGGGGGTGGGTGGGGGGGGGGGGCTGCGTCCTGGTACAGCATCCTAGCTGCCTGAGGGCACTGGGGGGGGGGGGGGGGGGCTGCGTCCTGGTACAGCATCCTAGCTGCCTGAGGGCACTGGGGGGCTGCGTCCTGGTACAGCATCCTAGCTGCCTGAGGGCACTGGGGGGGGGGGGGGGGGGGGCACTGCGTCCTGGTACAGCATCCTAGCTGCCTGAGGGCACTGGGGGGGGGCCTGCGTCCTGGTACAGAATCCTAGCTGCCTGAGGGCACCGGCGGGATTGCGTCATGCCCCCCCGGGCCAGCACATATATGCAGCACTTGGGCTGGCTCCGGATTACAGCAGGCAGCGGCAAGCAAGTAGGGTGATCGTCCGTGGTTAGTAGCCACAATCCCCCTGCCAGCGCCGTGCCGCAGCTGCACATCCGCTCATAGCAGCGCTGTCCATACTCCCTCCTTCTCCGGGCCCTTGAGAAGACTTGTCTCCGAGAATGCCAGTACCAGCCAGGCGCGTCAGTGTCACACTGTGTGATACGGTCACTAATGGATTATGGGAGTGGCCGTGGGGGAGAGAAGACAGATGAGGAGCATCCGCGTTCACCAGTGCACTGCATCCCTCAACAGCCAGCAAGCCAGCCCACCAATCATGGCACAGGAGGCGGTGAGGGGCAGTATTCATTTTACAAGGGATTTGCCTCCTTCAATTCACGGCCAAAGCAGCACGAACCTCAGTCCTGGCTTACTCAGCACAGTGTCCAGAGGGGAAACCACTCGGTGAGCAGCTTCCATGTAACGATCAGATCAGGTGATCGATCAAATTAACGTATGCCTCCTGTTATGATTATCTGTGCAATCAATGTATGTCTGATATTGTTGTGAAGTTATGTCTCCTGTGAGTATTGGAATCAGGACATGTCTTTTGGTCTGGTACTGATCTCAGTGAGTCAAGCCAAACTGCCAGCTGCAGGGGAGAGTCCATGCCCAGGAGTCCGACGCACAGCTGTGGTGAGCTGTGTCAATACCAGCCAGGATGGAAAAGGGGGACACAGCTTCCACTATATCAGTGTGCTCACATACTATGGGTTCGAGGACACCTGTGTGCTTTTAGTTTGCCATCTCCTGGGCGAGGGGCAGGGACTAGGCCCATTGCCCACCCTAGCCACGGCTATGGCATCAGGTGGTGCCATGACAGAGGCCAAGTATAGGGAAGTGTTAGTACAAATTCAGCAGAATCAGTGGCAGTCTGTCTCAGCACAGAGATCACTGCTACCCGTCCAGGTGATGTAGTTAATAGCGCACTGATGAGACGGTGACGTGGGTCACCGCCTCTGTGCGCCATTTTAAAAGGGGGAGGTGTAACGATCAGATCAGGTGATCGATCAAATTAACGGATGCCTCCTGTTATGATTATCTGTGCAATCAATGTATGTCTGATATTGGTGTAATAGTTATGTCTCCTGTGATTATTATGTTTGGAATCAGGACATGTCTTTTATTATGTGGGTAAACTGTAGATGACCCTGGTTTGAGGCCCTCATAAACCACATGGGGGGGGGGGGGGGGAGCAATAGTGTCCGGCCAACAGGCCAAAGTGGCTCTGGCCCTCCACTAAATTACCTCTTATCACTTGAGAAATGTATAAAATCTACTTCAAAGCAGGGACAAATCCTTCATGGGAAAGATCCTATATCTATGGACCTTCCCTAGGCTCAGCAAGAGAATGGTTAAAAATCCCAAGGGTGGGAGGGATGAGGGAGGCTGCAGATAAAACCTCTGTACCTTTGAATACCCAGGGCCATATGTAATAGGGTGAGAGTTTCAGAAAGTGAGAGATTTTGGGAGGGTTTCCCCATGTTTTTTAAAGCAGCAATCAAATACATGGCAAAATCAACCTGGTTTAGCAGTGTAATTGATTGCTCCTTTAAAAAACATGGGGAAACCCTCCCAAAATCTCTCACTTTCTGAAACTCTCACCCTATTACATTTGGCCCTCAGTGTCACTACTTGGGGGTGCAGCAAACAGGCTGGAAGCGACCAGAGATTTCTTGTGGAGACCCCCCCACGTCAGGATTGGTACTTACGTGTAAGATACAGTTCTGACATTTCTTTTTATACCCTTTTTATTTCTGAAATTGCATTTATCTTCTGTGCTCTTTTAAAATCATTGTAATATCTTGTAACCATTTTTATCACTTAAAGCTCTGTAGTATTTCTAGGAATAAATAATACATATTTCCAGTTTCTGATTCTGTGTTCTTAGGACTCATTAGCCTCAGAAGAGAACGCTACAACGTTACCATTTTTACACTGCATTGTGTGGTCAGGTGCGAGCCAAGCTGCCCCTTGCGCAGCTTCAAGCGCTAAAATCAGGTTTTGGCTGGTGGCAGTGTACCTCAAAGAAAGTACCCGAGTGTCCAAAGTGAACCCCAGTCACGGCCGGAGCTGCTCAGATTGACGTATCAGAGCAGGCGACCGGTGGGTCCGTGACACAATGGGATGCGAATGGATGTACACACCCATACACATTAATTCGCAAGGCCAAGTTTGCACTGGAGCAGGGCGGAAGGATGTGCGCTAAAAGAAAAAACAGTGCCGCTTCCTTGTTTTTGCTCCGTCTGAAAGTGACCGGCCAGCCCCCGACCATCACGCCACCATTTCTGTGCCAGTAACTATACTTGTGCTGTATATGTGGGTAACATAGTGTCTCCGGGTATCCTGTTTTATGCCACTTACCTATCTATAGGGACTGCTAGCTAAGCTGGTGACGGTATTATCTACAATGTGCAGTTACCGGCGGTCAGGTTTGCTAAGTTGAGTGTGATCGGCGGCAGAACGCTGCATCCCGGTTGCCACGCGCCTCCATTTGGGAAGAATTCTTTGTCCCCAGCTGTTTGGATTATGCCAAGAAAACCTGTAATATGGACGACACGTATTATTCCGCTGCTGTCATGAGAACACAGGTGCGGCGTGTCTACGCCATCATATGTAACACGTAATAAATGCATGAATCACACAGTAACCCTCTGCTTCTATGTGGCACATCCATGCAGAAGGCCGCCATCACCGGCAGTGTAGGATTTGCACCGCCGATTCCTAGCGCTGCCCTGCCGCTGTGCAATTCCTTACACACATGAATGACCGGGTCTAGCACAATCCGATGTATGACATTGTCTCAGATCTGCACCTTACCTTTATTTGTGCGGATAACCACAACAAATCTGGCATCCGTGGGGTCCAGACGTGCCCCCGGGGGAGTACCGTCAAAGCACGGCCCAGCAGGGTCCAGACCTGTAACCAATGACCACCATTAGTCACATGTGTGATACTATGGATACGTACATCGCTGACAGACGCTGTGGCACAATATCAATAACAATTGTTGTCGTACATGTCTGGCGCTGCTGACCTCTTGTGGCACTTTATAAATAAAATGCAATAATAACAGATTCCGTCACTTGGTGGAACAGGATAAAATGTCATAATATGAAGAGATGGTGTACAGTACCTCGCTGCGCCGAGCAATCCCATGTGACCTAGGCAAATAGGAGAGTCTGTTACTGACTCCTCCCACTGCGCAGTGCTGCCACTACCCGGCACCTGGAAGCACTTCTGCTGCACATGCGGAGACATGCTGTGGCCACACCTCCTGGTTCCCTGTGGTCACGCAGCACTGACCAGCACCGGATAGTAGCGGGCAGAGGGCAGAGCTTGTGGACACTTAACCCCTAAACCGAAGCCTAGCGCTCTAACCCTCTAACTAACCCCCTACCCCTATATCTAACCCAATACCCCTATACCTAACCCCTACCCCTATATTTAACCCCATACCCCTATACCTAACCTCCTACCCCTATAACTAAACCCTTTACCCCTATAACTAAACCCTTTACCCCTATACCTAACCCCTACCCCTATATCTAACCCCTACCCCTATATCTAACCCCCTACCCCTATACCTAACCCCGTACCCCTATACCTAACCCTGTACCCCTATACCTAACCCTGTACCCTTATATCTAACCATCTACCCCTATACCTAACCACCTTCCCCTATAACTAACCTCCTACCCCTATAACTAACCTCCTACCCCTATAACTAAACCCCTACCCCTATATCTAACCCACGACCGCTATATCTAACCCTCTATCCCTATACCTAACCCCCTACCCCTATATCTAACCCCTACCCCTATATCTAACCCTCTATCCCTATATCTAACCCCCTACCCCTATATCTAACCCCCTACCCCTATACCTAACCCCTACCCTTATATCTAACCTCCTACCCCTATACCAAACCCCCTACCCCTATACCTAAACCCTACCCTTATACCTAACCCCCTACCCCTATATCTAACCCTCTATCCCTATATCTAACCCCCTACCCCAATACCTAACCCCCTACCCCTATATCTAACCCCTACCCCTATATCTAACCCCCTACCCCTATATCTAACCCTCTACCCCTATATCATAACCCCTACCCCTATATCTAACCCCTACCCCTATATCTAACCCCTACTCCTATACCTAACCCCCTACCCCTATATCTAAACTCCTACACCTATATCTAACCCCCTACCCCTATACATAACCCCCTACCCCTATAACTAACCTCCTACCCTATACCTAATGCCCTAGCCCTATACCTAACCCCTACCCCTATACCTAACCCCCTACCCCTATATCTAACCCCTACCCCTATATCTAACCCCCTACCCCTATATATAACCCCCTACCCCTATATCTAACCCTCTATCCCTATATCTAACCCCCACCCCTATACCTAACCCCTACCCTTATATCTAACCCCCTACCCCTATATCTAACCACCTACCCCTATATCTAACCCCCTACCCCTATATCTAACCCCTACCCCTGTATCTTACCCTTACCCCTATACTCAACCCCCTACCCCTATATCTAACCACCTACCCGATACCTAACCTCTATCCCTATATCTAACCCTCTACCCCTATACCGAGTCCCTACCGCTATACCTAACACCCTACCCCTATTCCTAACCCCTACCCCTATATCTAACCCCCTACCTCTATATCTAACCCTCTATCCCTATTCCTAACCCCCTACCCCTATACCTAACACCTACTGCTATACCAAACCCCCTACCCCTATACCTTACCCCCTACCCCTATACCTATCCCCCTACTCCTATACCTAACCCCCTACTCCTATATCTAACCCTTTACCCCTATACCTAACCCCCTACCCCTATACCTAACCCTCTATCCCTATATCTAACCCTCTATCCCTATACCTAACCCCCTACCCCTATATCTAACTCCTACCCCTATATCTAACCCTCTATCCTTATATCTAACCCCCTACCACTATACCTAACCCCTACCCTTATATCTAACCCCTACCCCTATATCTAACATACCCCTATTTCTAACCCTCTAACCCTATATCTAACCCCGTACCCATATATCTAACCCCCTACCCCTATACCTAACCCCTACCCCTATATCTAACCCCTACCCTTATATCTAACCACTACCCCTATATCTAACCTCCTACCCCTATACCTAACCCCCTACCCCTATACCTAACCCCTACCCTTATATCTAACCCCCTACCCCTATATCTAACCCTCTAGCCCTATATCTTACCCCCTACCCCAATACCTAACCCCAACCATCATATATAACCCCCTACCCCTATATCTAACCCCCTACCCCTATATCTAACCCCCTACCCCTATATCTAACCCCTACCCCTATACCTAACCCTCTACCCCTATATCTAACCCCATACCCCTATATCTA